>NW_019943044.1:8247-21814 GCF_002910315.2 Salvelinus sp. IW2-2015 | reverse complement strand
AGTACTGCGAACAGAGGCGAAGCTGTGCTATCGTAAATACGTATCTTATGCATTCTAAATTACCGCCCATTTGGAAAAGGGAAATGCAATAAATATTTACTCTGAGCTGCGCTTCAGTAGGTTGGTGGTAGATGGAAGACGTATTGCCAAAACCGAGTCCTCTGTCCTTTGAAGAATGCTCTGGTGGTTACTGTCGTAGTAACGTCGTTGTGTAGTAGACGGGATACTCTGACTGTCCTTCCTAACCTGCGTTTGTAGCAGCTGTTGCTTAACTCAACGGCTAGGAGGTATCCTTCTGTAGTGAATACGAGGTCAAAGTTCATACAACTTCACAACCAAAAATTCATGCTGATGTTGGCTTCGTTCTGTAGTTATTATCTGAACCATTCTGACATCGGATCATCATCCTAATGTACCCGAAACAGAAAGTTATATTTTTGTCAATGGGCTTTATATAGTGGAGGAGAGGGGTGTGTCGAAAAGTTTGTAACCCATGTCTCTTCACAGGGGTGGGCCACTGGTTGAGCAGAGGCCCAAACTTATGAAAACCAAATCTCTTCATTTGGAAGCTAAATTACATTTAATCTCTTCACAAATAATTTCATTATTCAAGCATTTGAATTACAAACACATTCCATGTGAATCCGATACCTCTGATGTTTAGACTTTCCACAGTAGAGTTTATGTCAGTCTATCATCATTGATGAGATTGTGTCAGAGGGCAACCGAACTGACATAATATACCTTTAAACCTGTTATGGCTGCAGGGGGCGTATTGAAAAACTGAAAATATGTGCAAATTTTCAAACGGCTCTCTTAATCATTTTTGCTCTTACATATGCATATTATTATTACTATTGGATAGAAAACAGTCTCTAGTTTCTAAAACCGTTTTAATTATTTCTCTAAGTGGAACAGAACAAATTTTTACAGCCCATTTCCTATCCGGAAGTGAGATTTCCAAAATCGATGTCGCTTTTCAAGCCCTTGTCTATAAAAGGGCATGTCACTTAGGACTGTAGAAACACGTCATACGCCTTCCTCTGGGTGTCATGCGGAAGTGAGAGAAGAAATCACTTGATTATTCTCGGTCAGGGATTGTATACAACATCTTGGAGTGAGAAGTGCGCACTTTTTTTTTTTTTGTAAGGCGCGAAGTTGGATCTGGAGTAGCCTCCTGGAAAACCGTCGTTATAGGTGAATATGATCTCTGGCTTCGATTTTATTTGATACATGTCACAATATCATCCTAAAGTATGTTTTTTCAATATACTTTAATTATATTATTGAAATGTATTCTGGACTTTAGACGTGATGCGACGCAATAATTTTTTCAAGATGGAGAGGTTAGCGTCGCACTGCCAGTGTGCTTGCTAATTCAAGAGGGAAATTGTTCGTTCTGGATCGAAATAAAGACATTTCTGAACAAAGGACCCCTTGGAGAACATTCTGATGGAAAATCCTTAAAAAAAAAATAGATTTTGAATTTCGCGCCGTGCACTTGAGCTGGATGTTGTCATAGGTGTACCGGCGTCGGGATGACGTCTGGCTGCAGCCATAACAGTTAAGTACCACCGCATATGTTCAGTTGGTCGGATTACCAGAATATAGTTCATTTCCCCCCAACTTCTGATGTTCCCAGAATCTCTAGAATAACCAAAGGGGCTTTCTAATGTCACATCAGTAGGGAAGAGGAACGGGGGAGGGGGGAAAGAGGTATTTATGACTGTCATAAACCTACCCCCAGGCCAACGTCATGACACCTGTCTATATAAGGTCCCACAGTTGACAGTGCATGTCAGAGCAAAAACCAAGCCATGAGGTTGAAGAAATTGTCCGTAGAGCTACGCGACACGATTATGTCTAGGCACAGATCTGGGGAAGGGTACCAAAAAATGTCTGCAGCATTAAAGGTCCCCAAGAACACAGTGGCCTCCATCATTCTTAAATGGAATAAGTTTGGAACCATCAAGACTCTTCCTAGAGTTGGCGGCCGGGACAAACTGAGCAATCAGGGGAGAAGGGCATTGGTCAGGGAGGTGAACCCGATGGTCACTCTGACAGAGCTCCGGAGTTCCTCTATGGAGATGGGAGAAACTTCCAGAAGGACAACAATCTCTGCAGCACTCCACCAATCAGGCCTTTATGGTAGAGTGACCAGATGGAAGCCACTCTTCGGTAAAAAGCACATAACAAAGGCACCTAAAAGGAATCATGACAAACAAGATTCTCTGGTCTAATGAACCCAAGATTGAACTCTTTGGCCTGAATGCCAGGCGTCACATCTGGAGGAAACCTGGCACCATCCCTACAGTGAAGTATGGTAGTGGCAGCATCATGCTGTGGGGATGTTTTTCAGCGGCAGAGACAGGGAGACTAGTCAGGATTGAGGGAAAGATGAACGGAGCGAAGTACAGAGAGATCCTTGATGAAAACCTGCTCCAGAGTGCTCAGGACCTCAGACTGGTTCGAAGGTTCACCTTCCAACAGGACAACAACCCCAAGCACACAGCCAAGACAACGCAGGAGTGGCTTCGGGACAAGTCTCAGAATGTCCTTGAGTGGCCCAGCCAGAGCCAAGACTTTAACCCAATCGAACATCTCTGGAGATACCTGAAAATAGCTGTGCAGCGACGCTCCCCATCCAACCTGACAGAGCCTGAGAGGATCTGCAGAGAAGAACCAAATACAGGTGTGCCAAGCTTGTAGTGTCATACCCAAGACGACTTGAAGCTGTAATCTCCGCTTCAATAAAGGGGCTTCAATAAAGTACTGAGTAAAGTGTCTGAATACTTACTTAAATGTAATATTCATTATTAATATTCAAGGGTCTGAATACTTTCCCGAATGCACTGTATACTATACTCACACATCTCATAACAACTAGGGCAGACTCAAGAGCCTTGGCTATTGGCTAATAATTCTTATCGGCAGACTCAGTAGCCTTGGCTTCTCAAATGACTGCCTCGCCTGGTTCACCAACTACTTCTCAGATAGAGTTCAGTGTGTCAAATCGGAGGGCCTGTTGTCCAAACCTTTGGCAGTCTCTATGGGAGTGCCACAGGGTTCAATTCTCGGGCCGACTCTTTTCTCTGTATATATCAATGATGTCGCTCTTGCTGCTGGTGATTCTCTGATCCACCTCTACGCAGACAACCCCATTCTGTATACATCTGTTCCTTCTTTGGACACCGTGCTAACAAACCTCCAAACGAGCTTCAACGCCATGCAACACTCCTTCTGTGGCCTCCAACTGCTCTTAAATGCTAGTAAAACTAAGTGCATGCTCTTCAACCGATTGCTGCCCGCACCTGCCCGCCCGACTAGGATCACTACTCTGGACGGTTCTGACCTAGAATATGTGGACAACTACAAATACCTAGGTGTCTGGTTAGACTGTGAACTCCCCTTCCAGACTCACATTAAGCATCTCCAATCCAAAATTAAATCTAGAATCGGCTTCCTATTTCGCAACAAAGCCTGCTTCACCCATGCCGCCAAACATACACTCGTAAAACTGACTATCCTACCAATCCTTGACTTCGGCGATGCCATTTAAAAAATAGCCCCCAACACTCTACTCAGCAAACTGGATGTAGTCTATCACAGTGCCATCCGTTTTATCACCAAAGGCCCATATACTACCCACCACTGCGACCTGTATGCTCTCGTTGGCTGGCCCGCACTACATATCCGTCGCCAGACCCACTGTCTCCAGGTCATCCATAAGTCTTTGCTAGGTAAAGCCCTGCCTTATCTCAGCTCACTGGTCACCATAGCAACACCAACCCATAGCACGCACTCCAGCAGGTATATTGCACTGGTCATCCCGAAAGCCAACACTTCCTTTGGCCGCCTTTCCTTCCAGTTCTCTGCTGCCAATGACTGGAACGAATTGCAATAATATCTGAAGCTGGAGTCTTATATCTCCCTCTTTAACTTTAAGCATCAGCTGTCTGAGCAGCTTACCGATCACTGTACCTGTACACAGCCAATCTGTAAATAGCACACCCAACTACCTCATCCCCATATTATTACTTACCCCCTTGCTCTTTTGCACCCCAGTATCTCTACATGCACATCATCATCTGCACATCTATCACTCCAGTATTCATTTTAAATTGTAATTATTTTTCGCCTCTAGGGCCTATTTATTGCCTACCTCCCCACTCTTCTACATTTGCACACACTGTACATAGATTTTTCTATTTTTCTATTTTTCTTTTGTGTTATCGACTGTACACAAATAATAAGGTCTAAACGTAACATTAAACACTTCAAAATTTGACATTTGGAAAACCTTTAGAAATTTGAAGAGAAACATGGATGAACGTCTAATTCTGACTTAAGACTGTGAGAGCTACACACCAAAAAATTGAATTAACAGCTTAAAGGKTTTAAGGTTAGGGTTAAGTTTAAGCATTAACTCTGAATGTTTAAGGTTAGGCATTAACGCCGAATGGTTAAGATAAGGGTTACGGTTTGGGATAGGCATAAAACAAAAATATAGAAAACACCTTTATATCACTAGATTTGAACATGCAACCGTTGGAATCAGAGGCAAGGGCTTACACCCATCCCCCCTCCTCAACACTCTAGCAAAACTGAGTACTGATTTGTATCACTGTGACCTGGCTGCTATGGTAATATTTTGTGAGACGCAGAAGTGCTACTGAACAAGTTTTGAAATTAAGCAAATTAATACAAATGGAAGTTGAAAGAGATATTTCTGGCCTTTTGACCTGCTTCTTGAATTATTCAGCTACTAAATAAACAACTTTAAAGCTCACTATCTGCTGTCTTATTAACACAATGGCTTGGATGATTCTAATTCAAGCTCTTTCTTTTGCTTTTTTGAAGGGTTTGTGTGGTTTTTGGACAACAAAAAAGCCTCTCACAAACTAGCCCTGAGCATAGCCTACAATACCTTTTGCTCAGAGAATGATGACAGAATCAAAATGCAAACCAAGTGTCGAGTTGAGGGGTTGAGTAAATAGGCCTTGTCCAGATTCGACGAGGGAGAGAGGATGAGAAAATGTGTTTTGGTGGTAACGACGTCGAAGTGTTCTCTTTCTTCATCCCGGCAACAGCGATAATGGATGAAATTGTGGTTGCGCATCAAGACGCCCGAATCAATTCCCTTTAAGTCTCAAAATTACCATTCAGGATGGAAGTCTGCGAGTCTGCGAATCCACGAGCCGTGATATGTTCCCACTCCAACAAGATGTACGTATAGACAAACGTCAGCTCGCCATATGCTAACCAATTGACTGGAAAGCCATAGACGTCTAATCTCGCACTTAATGCGTATCGGCGCCAGACATTTCCACTCCAATCCGGGCAGAGGGGAGAGAGACAAATTATGATAAATCATAGGTCATTACCCATACCGAGACAGTTATGCGCATGAGGGAACAGCTATTAGCCAATGATTCACAGTGAGGGATTTCTACAGGTATGATGTCATTATGTAGGCTACCTCAAACAGCCATGTGCGTGCTTGCTGGAATACACATACGGAAGGTATCGCTATGAACCTGTGTGGCTTGAAATCTCCTTCAGTCAGTGTGGGCCTAAGACTATCTAGCTACCTTGGACAAATGTCTAGGAACTAGGGTCTTTTTCTTCATTGTTCTGAGGAGCCGAGAAGATGGCATGAAAGGGATGGAGAACAGAGGAAGAGAATTGGCCTTGGTTTTCTGTGTGGAATTTGTTCTCTGAGTGGGATCAGATCAGATGACACTCAGTCAGTAGGGGCCATCCAAATGGACAATCCAAGCAAGACATCACCAACAATAACATCTCCTCAAAAGTTGACTTATCAACACGAATTGGAATAGTCTTTGTCACGTTCTAAATAAGACCTCCCGTAATTACTGTTTTTGTTTTCTGTCTTTCATCATGTTAAATACTTTTATTGTTGATTATTTATGTCTTATTGGCATGCTGGTGTCATCCATCTGTCAATCACAAGTCACAACCACAGAGGGGCTAAATCCACCCAAATAAATCAGTGTCCCGTCGAGCTCAACAAATCATCCATCAACATCTGTCAGCATATTCATGTATTTTCCAATATGTAGAAAATATACCATAAACATTCAGCCCTTCATGGATACATTCTTTTAAATCTCCTGTTTTTCCCGCCGGTGACCTCCACTTTGGTTCTTTTCATAAATGATTTTCATTAGGATGCAGTGACAGACAGGAAAGTGATGCGGACCAGGATTGATTCATTCAAGATAGCAGGATATGCAAACACACACAGGCACCGAAATACGCACGCACACACACACGCACAAACACACACACACACACACACACACACACACGACCACCACACCACAACACACACACACACACACACACACACACACACACACACACACACACACACACACACACACACACACACACACACACCCACCCCCCCCACACCCCCCCCCCCCACACACACACACACACACACACACACACACACATGCAAGCCACATACATACTATGACAACAGGCTTACAACACACACACTGTGACACACACACTGCAAGTACACACACACCAGGTTTGATTCATTCAGTATGGCAGTAGGCTGCTAGCCCTGTCTTAAACTTCAATCAACACTTCCACTGAGCTCGGCTACGCCACGTTCAGCCTTTTCAATTTCCATGCCTCTGCATTAATTCTGTTGTTTTGCGTGCTCCGTAAGGTACGTCTCTCTCTCATAGTGTGTGTGAAGTGGGTGTGTGTCTACATCTGTGTCTCTCTGTGTGTGTGTGTGTGTGTGTGGTGTCAGAGAGGTGTGTGTGTGTTCAGTGGGGATTGATGTGGTGTGTGTTGTGTGTGGTGTGTGTGTGTGTTGTGTGTGTGTGTTGTGTGTGTGTGTGTGTTTGTGTGTGTGGTGTGGTGTGTGTGTGTGTGTGTGTGTGTGTGTGTGTGTGGTGTGTGTGTGTGTGTGTGTGTGAATATGTGTGAATATGTGTGAATATGTGTGAATATGTGTGAATATGTGTTAGAGACAGACAGAGAGAGAGCGTGATGTGTTGTCTGCCTCCGAAATACTAATATTTCTCAAAATTGTCCCTAACCCTGGTGATCCCTCAGAACCAGAGAATAACAACCAGCTTCTAGACAACCAGTTTTCTCTGTCTCTGTCTCTCTCTCTCTCTCCCCCCCACTCTCACTATCTCTGTTTCTCTCTGTCTAGCTCTCTCTCGCACTCTCTCCCCATTCTCACTCTCTGTATCTCTATGTTTCTCTGTCTCTCACTCTCTCTCTCTCTCTGCTCACTATTTAATCTCACTCTCTTTAAAAAAAAATCTATTTAAATTGCTTTATTGGCATGACGTAACAATGTACACATTTTGCCAAAATGTACTTAAAAAATTAACTGATTCATTTACAATATTAACATAATTAAAATAACAATCATCATCATCAATCATCAAGATTGTCAGCGGGACAATTAGTAAAAAATAATAATGAAGGGTAAAAATAACCATACAATGGACAATTACAATGTGTGTCAGACACTGTCACTCATCTTATGTCAGGAAGCTATGTAGTACTCTGCCAACCCACAGCTCTCTGCATCCTTCCTCAACAGGACGGGTAGCCTACTCTCATCAGAGAGGTCTTTGAAACCTTGAATAAGGTTTTTAATTTGGGTAAACGGCACTCTAATTGTCTTATAATTTTGACATTTTGTCAAGAAGTGTAGCTCTGTCTTGGGTTCTGCCGGGGTGCAGTGGTTGCACAGCCTTTCCTCTACTGGGAGCCACGTTTTCCTGTGTCTACCCTATTCAATGGCAAGGCTGTGCTCACTGATCCTGTAGTTTGTTAAGATATTTCTAAGGTTTTGATCAGTATCCATGGTCAAATAGTTTGCTGTGGTGTACTGTCGATTTAGACCTAGATAGCACTGCATTTTGCTTTGTGCTTGTGTTTGTGTTTTCCAATAGGTGATGTCGTTTTTTTTTGTGACTGCGTTGTAATTTGGTTGATTGGATGTTCTGGTCCTGAGGCTTCAGTGTGAACTCAGCCCCAGGAACTGCTGGTCGAGATTATTATTTTCTTTGCTCAGCTCTTGGCATTGCAGGGCTTGGTAATGATATGTGAGGGTGTTACTGTATTTTAGATGTTTCCAAAACTTAATTGCTCTTTTTTGAGTTTTTATTATTAGTGGATATTGGCCTAATTCTGCCCTGCATCCATTGTTTGTGGTTTTCCTCTGGACATGTAGGAGAATCTTACAGAACTCTGCATGCAGGGTTTCAATGGTGTTTGTCACATTGGGCAAAATCTTGTTTTGCAAATGGACCCCACACCTCTCTGCCATGAAGTGCAATTTGTTCAATGACCCATTCAATTAGTTTTGCCAAATTTTAATAGGTATTGTCTGCCTGGGCTATAGTTGTTTACGTGCGCGATGGACAGCAAGTGTAGAGTGAGAGATGCAACTGCAATTTTGCAGGTGGGGAGAGAGTGAGAGAGGGTGGAGGAGGAGGCTTGCCTTGAAGCGGTGGGCATCTTGTTATGACATGCATTATCTAAATTAGGCCCACAGAATTATACCTATGGAGGAGTGGCTTCTATGGAGGAACTCTGAACGTCTTTGAACTTCCGAGTTGGTTTAACGTTGGACCAGAGCTAGCTAGCTAAGTGCAGCGCGGCACCAGAATTCAAAACGCGTCTTACCTTTTTCTAGTTAATGAATCCAATGCGAAATGTGATAACTATATTATCCATAACTAGCACTGAAAAAGTTTATCCCTTCTTCTATGATAAAAAAATTCTCCCTCATTTCGGAATCACTCTTGTAAGGTCAGTAGGCTACAGTAGCCTAAGCTTCTGTTGGGGAGTGGCAGGTTGGCTACTCACGCACTCCCACTGGAAAAGATTCTCAGCTGGCAGGCAGACACTGGAATAAGTTAGGGCTTTGCATAGGCGCCTTGTTGCATTTTTAGTGGGACTGAAAAAATGCAGAAATATAAAAGAATGTTATTAACTTGTTCCCATGCTTTTAAAATAACGATTCTATTCCGGAACAGTATGGATCACTTTCGTTCCCAGTTCTTATTCGGTTCATCGAAAAATATATTTGTTCCAGGGTCCAAGCCCTGTTTAGGATGCCATTAGGTCTGCATGCTTTTTGAATTTTGCAGGCCTAATGTTTCTTCTAGAGCTCTGGCTCAGTAATTGGGGAGTCCAATGGATTTTGATTGTCCTTTAAAGCTTTTTAAACTCCATTCAACATATCATGACTTTGGCATTGTTCTGCGTTTGCATCAATTGAAAATGGGTTGTCCATTTCTCATCATTTTGTATCGCTAAATCCTCTTGTTTCCGACTTTTCTTTTTTTTCTTCAAATTTGGCAAGAGGTTAGTGTCAATTGCTTGCTGTTGTACTGTGCTTTTTTGATTCCGAGTGTKKGTTCATAGAGTTTTAAATTCTCACAGTAATTAAGGAATAATTCACCATTATTTGGGTCTCTGTTGCTTTGATAGGTTTCTAAATGTTTTCCTCTATATCAAACACGTTTGTTTTGGTCAATTTAGGTTTTGCATATTTTTCTGTTTGCCTGAATATATTGATTGACTTTTTACTGCTAAGTGTATACCTTCTTTACTGTGGAGTGGATGTGGTATCCAGAAAGGTATCTAAGAGTGTATGTATTTGTTTATTACTGTTTGCTTGCTGTTATTCTTCTGTGCTGTTTTGGGCCCATCTTTATGAATTTCTGATGTTGTACAGCTTACTGGGCTMTGAATGTGTGGTTGTTTCCATGTCAGATTTTTTCAGAAACAAGGTCATGTGGCTGTGATAAGACAGTGGTGTTAGTGGCTTGACAGTGAGAGAGAAAGGGTCCTACAGTAATTGTATAGTCATAGTCTACTGTGCTGTGGCTAAGAGGTGAAACTCCCCAAAGAGTCCCCCGTAACCTACCACTGACAGAGTACAGACTCAGGCTGCGACAGAGTTTCAACAGATCCCTTCTATTTTTGTTGATGGTGCTGTCGCTGTTGTTTTAATGGGGGAGATGAAGACAGGTAGAAACAGTATGGCCTGTAAAACAGCTGTCCCCTCGTGTTGCCGCTAGAGCAGGTAGTGTTCCTGTATGTGCATGTTTGTCCCCACAGATTTACACATTTCCCTGAGCCTGGAAATGACACATCTCTTCCTCAAGGGTGGGGAATATCAATGACTGCACGATTACCTCTCTGTAGCCTGTGGGACAGTGAGTGACAATGTCTGCCTTACACCATGTCTGCTGTAGAATGATGACGTCATCATCTGTCAGATTATGTACTTTTTAAACTCTTCAGTCCAAAGGTTGACGAGTTGAGAGCCTGAATGTTCTCTATCTCTCTCTCTCTCTCCCCCATTCTCACTCTTTCCCTCTCTCTGTTTCTCTCTCTCTGTTTCTCTCTCACTCTCTCTCTCCCCACTCTCACTCTCTCTATCTCTGTTTCTCTGTCTCTCACGCTCTCTCTCTGTCTAGCTCTCTCTCTCACTCTCACTCTCTCCCCATTCTCACTCTCTTTCTCTCTCTCCCCATTCTCACTCTTTCTCTCTATCTCTGTTTCTCTCTCTCTCTCACGCTCTCTCTCTCTCTCCCCATTCTCACTCTTTCTTTCTATCTGAGCTCTCTCGCTTCTAGGCTTTTCTCTCTCTCTCTCTCAATTCAATTCAATTCTCTCTCTCTCTCTCTCTCTCTCTCTCTCTCTCTTCTCTCTCTCTCTCTCTCTCTCTCTCTCTCTCTCTCTCTCTCTCTCTCTCTCTCTCTCTCTCTCTCTCTCTCTCTCTCTCTCTCTGCTCTCTCTCTCTCTCTATGCTCTCTCTTCTTCTCTCCCCCCTTCTCTCTCTCTCTCTCTCTCTCCCCCCACACTCTCTCCCAAAGGTTAATGAGTTTATACCATTAATGTTCCACATGCTAACTGAATTCATGTTGCACCAAGAAAGAATAGCACAGTCAAAATACAGTAACTACTAACTACTACGTTGTTAAGAGTGAGATAAACAATGATTAAGAGCAAACCTTCATCTCTTTTTATTAATTTTTTATTTGTCTTCTTCCTGTTCATTAAACAAGTTAACTTTTAGTTCAATAGCTACGTGTATGTCTGTGTTTGTGTGTGTCTTCTCTCTCTCTCTCTGTGTGCGAATGTGTTTAAGACAGACAAAGAGAGAGCGTGATGTGTTGTGTGTGCCGCTCAAAATTGTCCTAACCCTTGTGATCCCTCAGAACCAAAGAAAAACACCATCTTCTGGAAAACCAGTTTACTTTCTCTCTCTCTCTCTCTCTCTCTCTCTCTCTCTCTCTCTCTCTCTCTCTCTCTCTCTCTCTCTCTCTCTCTCTCTCTCTCTCTCTCTCTCTCTCTCCTCTCTCTCTCTCTCTTCTCTCTCTCTCTCTCTCTCTCTCTCTCTCTCTCTCTCAGCGGTGCTTGAGCGGTCTGACGGCTATTAAGGCCCACACGAGAAGGGGGTGTGGGACGAGCCTATCTTCCACAACCCAGCCATTCCTTTGAGATCGGTTCAGTCGGCCACCCTGCAGAGGCGACTGATGGCAGAGGGTTTGCTAAAGCTGGGTGACCTGCGACTGCTGGGAAAGGAGGAAAACCTCGGAAGTCCTGGCACAACATACAGGAATAACGTCTCTTAGGCTGCTGGAGAGATTCCTGGAGGAGGTCCAGGAGGCACTGTCTGAGCCGGTAAGGGAGGTGTTCGAGCGGCCAAGGGGGGAGGGGCCACCAACGTTTCCGCCACTGCAGGTGACGGCAGAGACTTGGGACTGGCAAGGGGGTCTGGAGGACTTGTTAGATTTTAACACGCCGAGCCTGGGGGAGTTTGAGGGGGTGGGAGGTAAATCCCTCTACAACCTCTGAATTAAGGTAAGGAACATTAGGAACATAACAGGAGAGAAGGCACATAAGTGGCAGGGGGTATGTGGGGCGGAGAGTATGGTGGGTTTTAGATGGAGGGGGCTCTACAAACCCCCAGTACCAAAGAGGTCAGGGGACTTCCAGTGGAGGGTTCTACAGGGAGCCCTGGCCACTAACAGCTGGTTGGCACGGGTTGAACCGGGAGTCGGACAGGGGTGTCCTTACTGTGTTATGAGTGAAACTGCGATTCTTGTGTTTTCTGTGTGCGCCAGGTTAATGCCATTAATGTCTCTGTTGGAATGTCTGTGTGAGAGGTTGGGGGTGGTTTTTACTGTCGGGATGTTTATAATGGGGTACTGGTATTCAAATAAGGAGAAAGCCAAAAGTGTGTTGTTGAATTTTCTGTTTGCTCAGGCAAAGTTGGCTATTTGGCTAACAAGGAGGAACAGGGTCAAAGGTGAGGGTATAACAAACCCTTTACTATTATGTAATGGGATGGTCTCTGTGCGCCTCACACGGAACCCAAACCGGCCGCTCGCGTGCGCCATTGTGCGCCAACGTGCATAAATGTATTTTGTCCCCCCACACCAAACGCGATCACGACACGTAGGTTAAAATATCAAAACAAACTCTGAACCAATTACATTAATTTGGGGACAGGTCGAGAAAATGATTAAACATTATGGCAATCTAGCTAGCTAGCTTGCACTTGCTAGCTAATATGTCCTATTTAGCTAGCTTGCTGGTGGCTAGCTAATTTGTTCCTGGGATATGAAACATTGAGTTGTTATTTTATCCTGAAATGCACAAGGTCCTCTACTCCACCAAATTACTTCACACATAAACGGTCAACCGAGATCTTTTCTAGTCATCTCGCCTCCTTCAGGCCTTTTCTTTCTGGACTTTTAATATTGCGATTGGCAACTTTCAGAAATTAGGTGCATTTACCGCCACGGACCCCGTTTGTCTTTCAGTCACTCACGTAGGTATAACCAATGAGGAGATGGCACGTGGGTATCTGCTTCTATAAACCAATGAGGAGATGGGAGAGGCAGGACTTGCAGTGGATCTGCGTCCCAAATAGAGCTGACTATTTAGCCCTTGGCAAAATGCAGATTCTCGTGTGGCGCGCGGCGAGCAGTGTGGGTGCAATAATTGAATATATAGATTCTAAATGTATTTTGCAACGCTCACGCACGTGATGCGAGCGTGTTGTCAGGGTATTCGGGAGGATTTGAGTCCTATTAAATGATAAAAAAGTGTGGAGATGTTTCAGGAAGATATGGGTGTGTCAGGGGCCTATCTGTACAGCTGAGGAAGATGAGTTAGATACACGGTTGTAGAAGTGGTGAGGTTTTCGGTTATGGGATGTGTTGGTGTTGTTTTTGGAATGTGGTGTAGATGGCAACATGAGTATGGTATTGCAGTACTGAATTTTAAGGGGGGGGGGGTGTTGAGGTTTTAATTAAATGAGAATAGCTTCATTAAAACAAATACAAAATTCAAAGTCTTCTCTCTCTCTCTCTCTCTCTCTCTCGCTCTCGCTCTCGCTTTCTTCCTCTACTCTCTTCATTCTTCTCTCTCTTTTTAATCTCCTTCTCCACTCTGTCTCTCTCTCCCTCTCTCGTTCCTCTCTCTCTCTCTTCTCTTCAGGAGGAGGAGATGATAACGTCAATTAAACAGAATG
>NW_019943044.1:0-7855 GCF_002910315.2 Salvelinus sp. IW2-2015 | reverse complement strand
TACAACTACTACTTACAAATACTACTATACAAACTACTTACTAATACACTACTATTATACCACTATACTATACAACTACTATTATACCACTATACTATACAACTACTACTTTACAACTACTACTCTACACACTACTACTTTACAACTACTACTCTACAACTACTACTATTACAACTACTACTATACAACTACTATTATACCACTATTACTATACACCTACTACTATACAGCTACTACTATACAACTACTACTATACAACTACTATTTATACCACTACTACTATACAACTACTATTATACCACTATTACTATTACAAAACTACTATATACCACTCATACTATACAACATACTACTATATAGCCTACTACTATACAACTACTACTATATAGCAACTATTATACCACTACTACTATACAACTACTTACTATAACTACTACTATACAACTACTACTATACAACTTCACTAATTATACACACTACTATCAACTACTATTTACAACTACTACTATAGCACACTACTATACAACTACTATTACATACATACAACTACTATATACACTACTACCTATACAAACTATACTATACAACTACTATTATACCACTCAATTACTATACAACTACTACTATTATAGCTACTACTATACAACTACTACTATACAAGACTACTATCTTTTATACCACTATTTTACTATACAAAACTACTACTACTATGCCTACTACTTATACAACTACTACTTTACAACTACTACTCTACAACTACTACTTTACAACTTACTACTCTACACTACTACTATACACACTACTACTATACAACTACTATTATACCACTACTACTATTACAATTACTACTATACAACTACCTACTCTACGACTACTACCAAACTACTATTACTACTACAAACTACTACTATTACCAACTACATACCTAGTACAACTACTATTATTACAAACTATTACTATACAACACTACTTATTTACACCTGACTTACCCTATACCAACACTACTACCTATTACAAACTACTACCATTACACCTACTACTATACTATACTATACTAAGATTATTTATTACAACTACTAGTTATACCAAACTATTAACTATTACAACTACTACCTATACAAACTACTATTATAACAACTTTACTATTAACAACTACTATCTATAAACTCACTACTACAACTTACTACCAAACTACATCCATTACTATACAACTACTACTATACAACTCACTACTATAACTAACTACTATTATACAACTATTACTACCTACAACTACTATTATACAGCTACTACCTATACTAACTTACTACTATACAACTCATACCATACAACTTACTACTATACAACACTACTTATACAACCTACTATTATACAACACTACTATTAACTAACTACTACACTACAACTTACTATCATATACAACTACTACTATACAACTACTACTATACTAACTACACTATTACAACTACTATATACTATACTACTACTACACAACTCACTACTATACAACTCACTATTATACAACTACTACTATACAACTACTACTAGTAACAACTACTATTATAATTATACAACTACTAACTTATACACACTACTACTATTACAACTACTATTATACCAGCTACTACTATAACAACTACTACTATACAACTCACTACGTATACCACTATGAAAATTAAAAACTATGTCTGACTATAATGGTGTGTTAAGGTGTGGCAATGGCAGTGTATAAATACATGTCCCTGACTATATGACCATGACAAACACACACACACACACACACACACACACACCACACACACACACAACCACACACACACACCACACACACACACACACACACACACACACACACACACACACACACACACACACACACACACACCACAAAACACAACAAACAAACGAAACACACACACACAACACACCACCACACACCCACACAGACAGGTTTTAAATTACCTTCTCCCTACGGTGCTGTTTCACAGACTACAGATCTGGAGATTTGCTCTTGTTTTAGGAAACAAATATTTACTCAACTAAATGTCATTGAGAGGAAAGAAAGTTTTGGTGCAAATATTTGTGGAATTGTCAACATTTTGTGATTGATTATGTTTTTGATTGTTTATGTTGGTATATTTTTACACTATATTCACCATATTGAGCGGTAATCTAACAAAGGCAATAGAACCTGTTTAAAATACGGAACAACAGCACTCAACATATTGGGTGGAAAAAAACAAGTTTATATTTATATGACATGTTTAATACAAAACAATGAAGTTAATTAAAATGAATGGTTTGATCTGGTGGGTTTGTAATGTTTAGTAAAGSTGAAATGAGTTTATATCCCCCTGGGGGCACAAGATAGGGCTTGATATTTAATTAAAGTCACACCTATTATGTAGCAATCTTAATGTAATTAAATATGGCAACAATTTAGAAATGTCAATAACAATTGAATGAAAGGACGTGAGAATGTATAGTATTTGTGAACCAAATGTAATTATATTAACTTTTATCTTCAAAAWYTTMTATATTTATTGAGCACCTTTCCTAGTACTAAGTGTTTAGTCAAGGGTTACTGTACAGTCTTCTCACCCCACTCATTAACTGGTGACCACAAAGTAATGACCATACACCTATCCTCACACACTCACAAGCAGTGTTGGGGAAGCCTCAGTTTTCTGAAAATATAGTTTACCAAGTTACCAATGACTTGACACTGAAGACGATAAGATACACTAAAGAACGATGTAGTTAACTTACTTAAAGTTACTTTGAAAAAGTAATTCACTACATCCAAACTACTTTGAGAAAAATATCAGACGTTATCTCTCTGGGGTCAGACGTTAACACTCTGGGGTCAGACGTTAACACTCTGGGGTCAGACGTTAACACTCTGGGGTCAGACGTTAACACTCTGGGGTCACGAGGAGATCCTCTCCTCTAGTAGTTTCTGTTTAAAAGTTTTTCCTCATTGTGTTCATTTTTGCCTTTTTTGGGTAGAGAATGGAAATTCTGCGCTTGAGGGGGGTGGGACATGTGTCTTGTGCGCTCTGCTAGCTCACTACCGCTACTGCTGCGCTGTTCTGGCTGCCCCGTTGCCAATGGCAACCGATTTGTTCGTCTGCTGGTTGCGGCGCTACTTTCAAAAAATCAGCAATATATGTGAAAATCCTTCACACCAAAAGACTGAAGATATGTTTACAGTTAGTCCGTGCCCTTTTTGGTTTACTCACTCAGTTTGTCGTTTGATGTGTTGTATTAACTAGCCCTTGCTAAGGTTGTTCTAGCTCCGTTTTCCTTATGGCTAAGCTTGTTATGTCTGCTGGCTAGGTTTTTGATGTGTAGCTAGCTAGCTAGACTCAAAACTTTCTTAACGTTGGGGCGCAAAAGTTATTTTTTTTTTTCGTATTCTGAATGAATAAGAGTTGTTGTGTATTAGCTTCCTTGTCTGGAAATTCCTCTTCGATTAGAGTGTTTTATCTCATTGCTACCCAAACCAAAAAAACAATCAAATATATCAGCGAGCTCATGTTGAGCATGGTCTCTCTCTCTTCTCCTCTCTCTCCCTCCCTCCCTCACTCCACTCCCTCCTCTCTCTCTCTCTCTCTCTCTCTCGTCTCTCCTTTCTCTTGTCAGTCTTCTCTCGTCTGCTGCTCGTCTCTCGTCTCATCTCTCTCTCTCTCGTCTTCTCTCGATCTCTCTCTCTCTCTCTCTCTCTCTCTCTCTCTCGCTCCTCCCTCACTCTCAACTCCCCTCCTCCTTTCTCTCCTCTCTCTCTCCTCTCTCTCTTCTCTCTCATCTCTCTTCCACTCTTCTCTCTCTCCCTCTCTCTCCTCTCTCTCTCTCTCTCTCTACTCTCCTGCTCAACTTCCCTCCTCTACTCCCTCCTCTCTCAACTCCTTCCTCCCTCACTCCTCTCTGTCTCTCTCCTCTCTCTCTCCTCCTCCCCTCCACTCTCTCTCTCTCTCTCTCCTTCTTCTCTCACTCTCTCCTCACAGCTCACTTCAAGACTCCTTCTGAATGTGTGGTGTGAATGATATAAAGTAATTGGGTATATCTGTGTAGAACATACTGATACACAGTGTGAGGTGTGGTGTAATGAATATAGACCTACTTGGTGTGTTTTTTGTGTACTCAAGCGGCTTGAGTCCTAACGTTTCGGCGCTCTGATTGGCTCTCAGAGGAGAGGAAATGAGCCGATTCCTGTAAAGAGACGTAACATGATGAACACCTGTGGTAGCCTGAGAGCACAGCCACACACACACACACACACACACACACACACACACACACCACACACAACACACACACACACACACACACACACATCAGCACACACACACACCCACACACACACACACACACACACACACACACGACACACATGATTAGTGTTGTGTTGATTACTGATCAGGTGTTCAGATATACAGACACTGGCATTAATAATGGATCAGGATATAAGACACTTCTGCATTAATACTGGACGAGATATACAGACACTGCATTAATACTGGACAGCTCTATACAGAGCACTGCATTAATACTTGGATGCAGATAATACAAGACACCTGTATTAATACTGGATCAAGATTCAGATAATACCAAGACACTGCATTAATAAGCTGGATCAGATATACAGACACTGCATTAATACTGGAACGCAGATATACAGACACTGCATTAATACTGGATGCAGATATACAGACACTGCATTAATACTGGATCGATCAGATATACAGACACTGTATTAATACTGGATCAGATGCAGATATACAGACACGCATTAATACTGGATCAGATATAGCAGACACTGCAATTAATACTGGACCAGATATACAGACACTGGCATTAATACTGGATTCAGATATACAGGACAACTGGCATTAATACTGGACCAGATATGACAGCCACTGATTACTACTGGATGCAGATATACAGACAGACTGCATTAAATACTGGATCAGATCAATGATATACAGAGCACTGGCAATTAATACTTGGACCAGATATTACAAGACACTGATTAAATAACTAGGATCAAATCAGATATACGCAGACACTGCATTAATACTGGGACCACGAGTATAACAGACAATGAATTAATACTGGACGGCATGATATACAGACACTGCATTATTCACGACCAGGATATACAAGACACTGCAATATTACTGGACCAGATAATAAGACACTTTTGCATAATACTGGACCAGATATACAGACACTGATTATTACTGGGAGCGGCAGGATATGACAGACAGCTGCAGTTATTACTGGACGGCAGATATACAGACACCTGGCATTATTTTACTGGACGGCAGATATACAGACACTGGCAATTATTGACTGAACGAGGCAGAATATACAGACACTGTAATTATACTGGACCAGATCAGATCTACAGACAACTGCATTAATTTCCAGATCAGGATATACAGACACTGGCTTATATTGGATCAGATATACAGACACTGGCATTGTCCCCACAGCCGTGTAAAAGAAAAGAAGGATTCTTCCAGTCGGTGGTGAATAATCGCAGTCACTGAAGTTATTTTCGGTCATAAGAGACGGTAACATTACATTATATAACAAATAAGAAATAGGGCCAACAACGCAAGATAAACAAACAAAAAAAACTCAATCGGTTGGGGGGGGCCGTAACACGTTCTGCCTCTCCGGACGCCATCTTACCTGTGTTATTCCACAGTTGTGAAGACGGTCTTCCACTATTATTCTACAATGTAAAAATTGTTAAAAATAAAGAAAAAACCCTGAAATGAGTAAGGTGGTGGTCCAACTTTTGACTGGTACTGCGTTAAAAATGTATCTATATAATGGGTGAAGGGCAAGTAGTTTCCTTTCTTTTTGGGCTTCAGACATGCAAATCTTCCTCCACTGAAAACATTGATTTCGTTTAATATCGGGGAATAATTTCTGACCCCAGAGTGTTAACGTCTTGACCGGCAGAGGTGTTAACTGTCTGACTCCCAGAGTGTTAACGTCTGACCCCAGAGTGTTAACTGCCTCAGATGTTAACGCTGCCCACGATTTTAACGCTGCCCCCAGAAGTGTTAATCTCTGACCCCCAGAGTTGATAACGTTCTGACCCCAGATGTGTTAACCGTCTACCCAGAGTGTAAACGTCTGACCGCCAGAGTGTAACGTCTCCCCCCCCCCCGCCCCCCCCCCCCCCCCCCTGAGTGTAACGTCTGACCCCAGAAGTGTTAAGTCTGACCGCAGAGTGTTTAACGACCCTTTACGTCTGACCCCAGAGTATTAACGTCATGACCCCAGACGTGTTTAACAGTCTGACCCGCAGGTAACGTCTGACCCCAGAAGGGATAACGTCTGGACCCCAGAGTGCTGTAACGTCTGCCGCCAGATGAGTAACGTCTGACCCCAGAGTGGTTAACGTCTGACCCCAGAGTTAACGTCTGACCCCGACAGATTGTTAACGTCTGACCCCAGAGTGTTAAATCTGCTAGAGTAACTCGCCAGAGTTTACACGAACTGAGTGTTAACGTCTGACCGCCAGAGAGATAACGTGTGACAGAGACTTCTGCCAGAGTGTAAACGTCTGACCCCAGAGTAAGCACCGAAATAACGTCTGACCAGATACACTGACCAGAGAACGGACAGAGTGTAACGTCTGACCGCCAGAGTTTAACGTCTGAGCCCAGAGTAGAAGCGTCTGCCCCAGGAACGTCGCCCCAGAGTGTTAAACGTCTTGTACCCACAGAGTGTTAACTGCAGATATTGACTCCCAGAGAATATACGTCTGACCGCCAGAGTGTAACGTCGGCGCACCAGAGTGTTAACGTTCTACGCCCAGACGTTTAACGGTCTGAACCCCAGAGAGATAACGTCTGACCCCAGAGTGTTAATGTCTGACCGCCAAGTGTTAACAGTCTGACCCCAGAGTGTTAACGTCCTGACCCGAGAGTGTTAACGTCTGAACCGAGTCCGAGCCAGAGTATACGTCTGAGCCACCCAGAGTGTTAAACGTCTGACCCCAAGAGTGTTAACGCATCTGACCCCAGAGTGTTTAACGTCTGACCCAGAGGATAACGGTCTGACCCCAGAGTGTTTAACTCTGACAGAGTGTACGCTCCAGGAGTGTAACGTCGAACCCCAGAGTGCTAACCGTCTGACGCCAGAGAGATAACGTCTGACCCCAGAGTAGTCCAGAGTTAACGTCTGACCACCCAGGGTACGTACCCGATGTAACAGTCTGACCCCAGTATGTTAACGTCTGACCCAGAGTGTTAACCTCTACCCAGAGAGATAACGTCTGACCCCAGAGTGATAAACGTCTGACCCCAGATGTTAACGTCTACCCCAGAGTGGTTAACGTCGACACCAGAGTGTTAACGCCTGACCCCAGAGTGTTAACTCCTGACCCCAGAGATGTAACAGTCTGACCCCCAGAGTGTTAACGTCTGAACCGCCAGAGTGCTTAACTGTCTGACCCCAGAGATAGTTGACAGATGCTTGACGCCCAGAGTGTTAACGTCTGACCCCCAGATGTTAACGGTCTGACCGCCAAGAGTGTTAACGATCTGGACCCCAAGTGTTAACGTCTGACCCCCAGAGTGGTTAACGTCTGACCGGCCAGAGAGATAAACGTCTGAACCGGCAGAGTGTTAACGTCTGACGCGCCAGAGTGTTTAAGCGTCTAACCAGAGTGTTAAACGTCTGACCGCCAGAGTGTTAACCCGCCTGACCCCCCAGAGTGTTAACGTCTGACCCAGAGGAGATAACATCTGACCGCCAAGAAGTGGGTAACGGCTGGGAACCCAGAGTGTTTAACGTCTGACCCCAGAGTGTTTTAACATCTGACCCGCCC
>NW_019943043.1:258669-270004 GCF_002910315.2 Salvelinus sp. IW2-2015 | reverse complement strand
GTCAGTAAACTGACCAGGATAATTTAAGACAGCGGTCTGTTTATGCTAAGCTAAGCTAATAACATGCAGTCAGTAAACTGACCAGGATAAATTAAGACAGTGGTCTTCATCTTCACCTCTATATTTATTTACATGTTCTTTACACGTTGTCACGACATGGCAGGTACATTTCTAGCGTGACATGACAGTTACACCTGCTGTGCTCCAGGCAATACTGTGGTTATGGGGCCTTTATGTAGGCTATATATTTATGTATGCTATATAAAGCCTTTAAAATGTAGACATTTGTTTAAAATGGGACCAAAGAACCAACAGTTCTCTCTGACCAGTTTGCAATCTGAAGGAAATTCCTTCACTTTCCTTCTATCTCATGAATATCCCTAACCACTTCCTATAGGTCTACATCCCCATTACTTCTCAACTTAGAAGAGTCTATGGCTAGTATGTGACTGTAGCGTCTCTCTCCCGTTCATTAGGATCTCTGTCTATGACTAGATGTGACTGTAGTGGCTCTCTCCCATTCATTAGGATCTCTGATTGTTCTATGACTAGATGTGACTGTAGCATCTCTCCCGTTCATTAGGATCTCTGACTCACCATGACTAGATGTGACTGTAGCATCTCTCCCGTTCATTAGGATCTCTGACTCTCCATGACTAGATGTGACTGTAGCATCTCTCCCGTTCATCAGGATCTCTGACTCTCTATGACTAGATGTGACTGTAGCGTTTCTCCCKAAAAAGTTTTAATTTAACATTTATTTAACTAGGCAAGTCAGTTAAGAACAAATTCTTATTTACAATGACGGCCTACCGGGGAACAGTGGGTTAACTGCCTTGTTCAAGGGCAGAACGACAGATTTTTACCTTGTCAGCTCGGGGATTCGATCCAGCAACTTTTTGGCTACTAGCCCAACGCTCTAACCACTAGGCTACCTGCCTCCCCAGCAGCTCTCCTGTTCATTAGGATCTCTGACTGTCTATGAATGTAACATCTCTCCCGTTCATTAGGATCTCTGACTGTCTATGAATGTAACATCTCTCCCGTTCATTAGGATCTCTGGACTGTCTATGAATGTAACATCTCTCCCGTTCAGATGTGACTGTAGCATCTCTTCCCGTTCATTAGGATTTCTGACTGTCTATGAATGTAACATCTTCCCGTTCAGATGTGACTGTAGCATCTCTCCCGTTCATTAGATTCTGACTGTCTATGAATGTACATCTCTCCGGTTCAGATGTGACTGTAGCATCTCTCCCGTTCATTAGGATTCTGACTGTCTATGAATGTACATCTCTCCCGTCATTTTAGGATATCTGACTGTCTATGAATGTAAATCGCTCCGTTCAGATGTGAGTAGCATCTTCCTGTTCATTAGGATTTCTGACTAACATCTTTCCTGTTCATTAGGATCTCTGACTGTCTGTGATTGTACCATCTCTCTCGTTCATTAGGAACTCTGTCTATGACTAGTAAGTGACTGTAGCATCTCTCCCATCATTAGGATCTCTGTCTATGACTAGTATGTGACTGTAGCATCTCTACGGTTCATAGGGATTTGCTGCAACAAATTTGTGGTTGCCATAAAGTATTTCCTCATAACTTCCATAAACATGTCTAGAGTTACTAGAAAAACATGAGTGCCTTAGTCGTTTGAAGGTCTGGAGATAAGCTAGTGCCCAGTTGGAAAGCAGCAGTCATGACGTCAAAACAAGCGTTCAAAGTAAAATATGATGGAAAGTGTAGACAAACTGGGTCAATCCACACAACCAAAGTTACAAGCTATATAGAGACAGAGCTCAATCAATGATTCATAGACCCCCTGTGTTGTAGATTTCCCCCCAAACCATTGTTCATTATTAAAGAAGAGTAGTGGCCCAAAAGGCTCAGACTTTCTGTTTCATTACGCGGGCCGGAACCCCGGACTCACTGGCCATGGCTCCAGCGGACCTGCTCTCACAGTGGACCGACCAAAGTCGATCAACTGGTATTTTCAGCTATATAAAATGGCTTACTGTGGACTTTAACACCTTCTCACAAAGCAACTGTTTTGATGTGTAGAGGTTGTGGATTCTGCTCTTCACAAGTCCTCACTGTCAGTCCTAGCTATGGAAACACAACTTCCCTAGTGTAGCATACGGGTGCATACACTAGTGTAACATACGGGTGCATACACTAGTGTAACATAGGGTGCAACACTAGTGTAACATACGGGTGCATACACTAGTGTAACATACGGTGCATACACTAGTGTAACATACGGGTGCATACACTAGTGTAAATACGGGTGCATTACACTAGTGTAACATACGGGTGCATACACAGTGTACATACGGGTGCATACACTAGTGTAACATACGGGTGCATACACAGTGTTACATAAGGGTGTATACACTAGTGTAACATAAGGGTGTATACACTAGTGTAACATACGGGTGCATTCACTAGTGTAACATACGGGTGTAAACACAGTGTAACATACGGTGCATACACTAGTGTAACATAAGGGTGCATTCACTAGTGTAAGATACGGGTGCATACACTAGTGTAAGATACGGGTGTAACACTAGTGTAACATACGGGTGTATACACTAGTGTAACATACGGGTGTATACACTAGTGTAACATACGGGTGTATACACTAGTGTAACATACGGGTGTATACACTAGTGTAACATACGGGTGTATACACTAGTGTAACATACGGGTGTATACCTAGTGTAACATCGGGTGCATACACTAGTGTAACATACGGGTGCATAACTAGTGTCATACGTGCTACACTAGTGTAACAACGGGTGATACACTAGTGTACATACGGTGTTACACTAGTTAACATACGGGTGTATACACTAGTGTAACATCGGGTGTATACACTGTGTAACATACGGTGTATACACTAGTAAGCGCATAATAATATACATCTCAACTGAAACGTAGCCAAGGCCATCTACATGTGTACCTGCTCTAAAGGGTTGGAGGCTCAGCCTGGTAATGAGGTGGATGTGACGCTGAATGAATACAAGTAGAGACAGTCTGAGACGAGACTCATCAAACACAAAGGTCAAAAAGACATCACAACAACATAAGACATTAACAACAATGAGTCAGCAATCAGCAATCATTTCATAGGGTATATGTCTGTGAGAATGTCTGTGACTGCTAGTGGCAGGTAGCCTAGCGGTTGGGCGAGTAACCAAAAGGTTGCTGGTTTGAATCCCCGAGCGACTAGGTGAAATCTGTTGATGTGGCCTTGGAGCAAGGCACTTGACCCTAATTGCTCCTGTAAGTGGCTCTGGATAACAACGTCTCCTAAATGACTCAAATGTAAACACTAGTAGAAATAAGCACAGGCCGAACTATCTGAATAAGACATGGTGATATCTTTCCCATTCTGGCCTGCTGAGACATTGACTGGCCTGGG
This sequence comes from Salvelinus sp. IW2-2015, assembly GCF_002910315.2. NCBI lineage: Eukaryota > Metazoa > Chordata > Actinopteri > Salmoniformes > Salmonidae > Salvelinus > Salvelinus sp. IW2-2015. The sequence continues at coordinate 266,580 of NW_019943043.1, read as the reverse complement.
ACATATGCATCTTAACATAAGACCTTTGAGGTCTGAAAAAATCTGACAGGCTTTTTGAAGTGTAATAGGAATGTCAATCTGGACCTAAATCTCCACCCTTAAGCCCATTGTCTGTTGTGTCAGTGGTGGGGTGGTTCCTGAAGTGACAGCAGGTTCTCCTTGCCCCACGGGCGTCTGAACAAAGCCCGTCTTTATGTCGCAGTGGCCGGAGCTGTGATTCCACAGACGTGGGAATGGTTTATATTAGCCGTTACCTAGCAATGGTGAAACATGGAGAGCGAAACAGCTCGCGTTGGGCTGCAAGCCTGTAATTAGTGGTGCTGTTCAAGTCTGCAGCCCAGAGGAGCGTCAGATTACTCACCAACCAGGGCCCGGCTATCCCAAACTAACAGAGGAACTAGCCAAGACAGTTTCTTCTCCCTCTCTCTCTGGGTAGCTCCACTTTGCATAGTAGTCTTTTGGAGGTCAGTGTATGGATACAATGGAGGTTTCAGTGCACCAATGGATTCAGTGCCCAAGCAAAGTGGTTAGAACAGGGGTCTCCAACCTTTTCTAGCATGAGAGATCTTTTTTTTAAATGAAACAATGTCACAAGGTACAATTTTATTTCTAGCTTTCAAATAGGCCCATTCTTCTCTTCTCACCTGCAACTCTTCCCCAGGTCCTTAGTGTACAAGAGAAAGTAGTGCACTGTGTTTTCTGTCAATATACCTGCCCCAAATTCTGTTTTATATTTTCCCAAATAGTTCTGTTTTATTTTTCCTGGTTTTAGAGTTTTTTTTGCTTTTCCACTCTTAACATTATAATTTTTTACTGTAATAATCTCCACTTGGCACAGCCAGAAGAGGACTGGCCACCCTCATAGCCTGGTCCTCTCTAGGTTTCTTCCTAGGTTCCTGCCTTTCTAGGGAGTTTTTCCTAGCCACCGTGCTTCTACACCTGCACTGCTTCTGTAGAGCATTTTGTGACATCGGCTGATGTAAAAAGGGCTTTATAAAGAAATTTGATTGATTGATACTTACTCATGATATACTTCTACCAGGTAAGCTTACTTTGCAGTTAACATGTCATCGAGAAGGTTTTGGAGAAAACATTTCAACCCACAAGACAGTTATCACATCAACACGGAGTGATAGACAAACACACGCACCACACAGACAGAAAGACAGGCAATATTGATGGAAATGAATTTGGCAGATATGGTGATGTAGGTTTGTCTTTTTAAACCAATAGTGGCTAACAGGGGTGGAATCATGTCACGGTTGTGTTGGTTAGATAGCAGCTTGGAGCTGCTGTGTCTGATAAATTGGGAGATTTGTTTATTGCCGTTTGTGGTGGAAAACATGTATGTACTTTCAGAATTGTTTGGCGAGCTACTCATACACTACATGACCAAAAGTATGTGGACATCTCTTAGTCGAACATCTCATTTCAAAATCATAGGCATTAATATGGAGTTGGTCCCCCATTTGCAGCTARAACAGCCTCCACTCTTCTGGGAAGGCTTTCCACTAGATGTTGGAACATTTCTGCGGGGACTTGCTTCCATTCAGCCACAAGCACATTAGTGAGATCGGGTACTGATGTGGGGCGATTAGGCCTGGCTCGCAGTTGGCATTCCAATTCATCCCAAAGGTGTTCAATGGGGTTGAGTTCAGGGCTCTGTGCAGGCAGGGTCAAGTTCTTCCACACCGATCTTGACAAACCATTTCTGTATGGACCTCGCATTGTAATGCTAAAATAGGAAAGGGCCTTCCCCAAACTGTTGCCACAAAGTTGGAAGCACAGAATCGTCTAGAAAGTAATTTTATTCTGTAGCGTTAAGATGTACCTTCACTGGAACTAAGGGGCCTGGACCAAACCATGAAAAACAGCCCCAGACCATTATTCCTCCTTCCCAAAACTTTAGTTGGCACTATGCTTTAGGGCAGGTAGTGTTCTCCTGGCAACCGCCAAACCCAGATTTGGACTGCCAGATCACTCCAGAGAACACGTTTACACTGCACCAGAGTCCAATGAAACCCATTTCATGAAACTCCCAACTAACAGGTATTGTGCTGACGTTGCTTCTAGAGGCAGTTTGGAACTTGGTAGTGAGTGTTGCAACCGAGGACAGACGATTTTTACACACTATGCGCTTCAGCGGTCCCATTCTGTGAGCTTGTGTCCTATCAATTGCTCCTAGACATTTCCACTTCACAATAACAGCACTTACAGTTGATCAGGGCAGCTCTAGCAGGGCAGAAATTTGACGAACTGATTTGTTGGAAAGGTGGCATCCTATGACGGTGCCACGTTGAAAGCCACGGAGCTCTTCGGTAAGGCCATTCCACTGCCAATTTTTGTCTTTGGAGACTGCATGGCTGTGTGCTCGAATTGATATACCTGTCAGCAACGATTGTGGGCGAAATAGCCGAATCCACCAATTCAAAGGGGTGTCCACATATTTTATGTGTGCTGCGAGCTACTGGTAGCTCACCATCGACCTGTTGAAGACCCCTGGGTTATAAACTATCCAGGTAAGGCTCACCATCGACCTGTTGAAGACCCCTGGGTTATAAACTATCCCGATGGTGAGGCCTTACCTGGATAGTTTTTAACCCAGGGTCTTCAACAGGTCGATGGTGAGCCTTACCTGGATAGTTTATAACCCAGGGGTCTTCAACAGGTCATGGTGAGCCTTACCTGGATAGTTTATAACCCAGGGGTCTTCAACAGGTCGATGGTGAGCCTTACCTGGATAGTTTATAACCCAGGGGTCTTCAACAGGTCGATGGTGAGCCTTACCTGGATAGTTTATACCCGGGGTCTTCAACAGGTCGATGGTGAGCCTTACCTGGATAGTTATAACCCAGGGGTCTTCAACAGGTCATGGTGAGCCTTACCTGGATAGTTTATAACCAGGGGTCTTCAACAGGTCCATGGTGAGCCTTACCTGGATAGTTTATAACCCAGGGGTCTTCAACAGGTCGATGGTGAGCCTTACCTGGATAGTTTATAACCCAGGGGTCTTCAACAGGTCGATGGTGAGCTACCCAGTAGCTCGCAGCACACATAAAATATGTGGACACCCCTTTGAATTGGTGGATTCGGCTATTTCGCCCACAATCGTTGCTGACAGGTATATCAATTCGAGCACACAGCCATGCAGTCTCCAAAGACAAAAATGTGCAGTGGAATGGCCTTACCGAAGAGCTCCGTGGCTTTCAACGTGGCACCGTCATAGGATGCCACCTTTCAACAAATCAGTTCGTCAAATTTCTGCCCTGCTAGAGCTGCCCTGATCAACTGTAAGTGCTGTTATTGTGAAGTGGAAATGTCTAGGAGCAATTGATAGGACACAAGCTCACAGAATGGGACCGCTGAAGCGCATAGTGTGTAAAAATCGCCTGTCCTCGGTTGCAACACTCACTACCAAGTTCCAAACTGCCTTACGAAGCAACGTCAGCACAATACCTGTTAGTGGGGAGTTTCATGAAATGGGTTTCATTGGACTCTGGTGCAGTGTAAACGTGTTCTCTGGAGTGATCTGGCAGTCCAAATCTGGGTTTGGCGGTTGCCAGGAGAACACTACCTGCCCTAAAGCATAGTGCCAACTAAAGTTTTGGGAAGGAGGAATAATGGTCTGGGGCTGTTTTTCATGGTTTGGTCCAGGCCCCTTAGTTCCAGTGAAGGTACATCTTAACGCTACAGAAAAATTACTTTCTAGACGATTCTGTGCTTCCAACTTTGTGGCAACAGTTTGGGGAAGGCCCTTTCCTATTTTAGCATTACAATGCGAGGTCCATACAGAAATGGTTTGTCAAGATGGGTGTGGAAGAATGACCCTGCCTGCACAGAGCCCTGAACTCAACCCCATTGAACACCTTTGGGATGAATTGGAATGCCAACTGCGAGCCAGGCCTAATCGCCCCACATCAGTACCCGATCTCACTAATGTGCTTGTGGCTGAATGGAAGCAAGTCCCCGCAGAAATGTTCCAACATCTAGTGGAAAGCCTTCCCAGAAGAGTGGAGGCTGTTATAGCTGCAAATGGGGGCCAACTCCATATTAATGCCTATGATTTTGAAATGAGATGTTCGACTAAGAGATGTCCACATACTTTTGGTCATGTAGTGTATGAGTAGCTCGCCAAACAATTCTGAAGTACATACATGTTTTCCACCACAAACGGCAATAACAAATCTCCCATTTATCAGACACAGCAGCTCCAAGCTGCTATCTAAAACACAACCGTGACATGATTCCACCCCTGTTAGCACTATTGGTTTAAAAAGACAAACCTATCACCATATCTGCCAATTCATTTCCATCAATATTGCCTGTCTTTCTGTCTGTGTGGTGCGTGTGTTTGTCTATCACTCCGTGTTGATGTGATAACTGTCTTTGGGTTGAAATGTTTTCTCCAAAACCTTCTCGATGACATGTTAACTGCAAAGTAAGCTTACCTGGTAGAGATATTATCATGAGTAAGTATCATCAATCAAATTTCTTTATAAAGCCCTTTTAACATCAGCCGATGTCACAAAATGCTCTACAGAAGCAGTGCAGGTGTAGAAGCCGGTGGCTAGGAAAAACTCCCTAGAAAGGCAGGAACCTAGGAAGAAACCTAGAGAGAACCAGGCTATGAGGGTGGCCAGTCCTCTTCTGGCTGTGCCAAGTGGAGATTATTACAGTAAAAAATTATAATGTTAAGAGTGGAAAAGCAAAAAAAACTCTAAAACCAGGAAAAATAAAACAGAACTATTTGGGAAAATATAAAACGAATTTGGGAGCAGGTATATTGACAGAAAACACAGTGCACTACTTTCTCTTGTACACTAGGACCTGGGAAGAGTTGCAGGTGAGAAGAGAAGAATGGGCCTATTTGAAAGCTAGAAATAAAATTGTACCTTGTGACATTGTTTCATTTAAAAAAAAGTATCTCTCATGCTAGAAAAGGTTGGAGACCCTGTTCTAACCACTTTGCTTTGGGCACTGAATCCATTGGTGCACTGAAACCTCCATTGTATCCATACACTGACCTCCAAAAGACTACTATGACAAGTGGAGCTACCCCAGAGAGAGAGGGAGAAGAAACTGTCTTGGCTAGTTCCTTGTTAGTTTGGGGATAGCCGGGCCCTGGTTGGTGAGTAATCTGACGCTCCTCTGGGCTGCAGACTTGAACAGCACCACTAATACAGGCTTGCAGCCCAACGCGAGCTGTTTCGCTCTCCATGTTTCACCATTGCTAGGTAACGGCTAATATAAACCATTCCCACGTCTGTGAGAATCACAGCTCCGGCCACTGCGACATAAAGACGGGCTTTGTTCAGACGCCCGTGGGGCAAGGAGAACCTGCTGTCACTTCAGGAACCACCCCACCCACTGACACAACAGACAATGGGCTTAAGGGTGGAGATTTAGGTCCAGATGACATTCCTATTACACTTCAAAAGCCTGTCAGATTTTTTCAGACCTCAAAGGTCTTATGTTAAGATGCATATGTCCCAGGCCAGTCAATGTCTCAGCAGGCCAGAATGGGAAAGATATCACCATGTCTTATTCAGATGTTCGGCCTGTGCTTATTTCTACTAGTGTTTACATTTGAGTCATTTAGGAGACGTTGTTATCCAGAGCCACTTACAGGAGCAATTAGGGTAAGTGCCTTGCTCAAGGCCACATCAACAGATTTCACCTAGTCAGCTCGGGGATTCAAACCAGCAACCTTTTGGTTACTCGCCCAACCGCTAGGCTACTGCCACTAGCAGTCACAGACATTCTCACAGACATATACCCTATGAAATGATTGCTGATTGCTGACTCATTGTTGTTAATGTCTTATGTTGTTGTGATGTCTTTTTGACCTTTGTGTCTTGATGAGTCTCGTCCAGACTGTCTCTACTTGTATTCATTCAGCGTCACACTCCACCTCATTACCAGGCTGAGCCTCCAACCCTTTAGAGCAGGTACACATGTAGATGGCCTTGGCTACGTCTTCAGTTGAGATGTATATTTTATGCTGCTTTACTAGTGTATACACCCGTATGTTACACTAGTGTATACACCGTATGTTACACTAGTGTATACACCGTATGTTACACTAGTGTATACACCCGTAATGTTACACTAGTGTATGCACCCGTATGTTACACTAGTGTATGCACCCGTATGTTACACTAGTGTATGCACCCGTATGTTACACTAGTGTATCACCCGTAATGTTACACTAGTGTATACACCCGTATGTTACACTAGTGTATACACCCGTATGTTACTATCTAGTGTATTATCACCGTATGTTACACTAGTGTATACACCCGTATGTTACACTAGTGTATACACCCGTATGTTTTACACTAGTGTATACACCCGTATGTTTACACTAGTTAATATCCCGACGTATCTTACACTAGTGTTCACCCGTATGTACACTAGTGATCCACCTTATGTTACACTAGTGTATGCACCGTATGTTCACTAGTGTTTACACCCGTATGTTTACACTAGTGTATGCACCCGTTATGTTACACTAGTGTTACACCCGTTATGTTACACTAGTGTCATATCCAGCCGTTTGCTTAGGGCCACTAGCTTGTACTTACGCGAGTTGCCCAGTTATGTCTAGGATCTAAGGTGTAACTATTCGACCCTGTTCTAGCTGTCACCGTATCTTCTAAGTGTAACCCCGTGCACTTCCGCTGTTATGCACCTATTAGCACTGTATGATTGGTTACACTAGTACACCTATCACAGGTACGTTAATGTATACACTATGATGCACCGTACATGCTACAACGTCGTGGATTTACTACCCGTCTATGAATAGTGTATATCCCCCTAGTTAACAGCTATCATCGTGTACCTGTGTATTGCAACTACACGTGTTCACCATTTACCCACTAGTGTAATCTAGCACCCGTTATTGTTATCACATAGTGTATTGCGTAGCATCTAGTTATCACACGTAGCTTAGCAACTAGGTGTGCACCCGTGTTACAAGGTATGCACCCGGTATGACTGACTGTGTTGCAAGGTAGTACCAGTTATGCACCGTAGCACTAGGATATTCTTTATAAGCTTAGAGAACCTGATCAGTCAAGAGGACTTGTCGAATGAGGGCAGTAATCTCACAACCTCTACAAAACATCGAAAAACAGTTAGACTTTTAAGGTAGAGAGGTGTTAAAGCACAGAAGCCATCTTGGTCAGTATTAAGCTGAAAAAGTATCAACAGTCTGAATGCGAACTAGTGGTGGTCGTGCTGGACGGTTGCCGGAGCTGTGAGTGAGCCAGCAGGTCGCGCAGGAGCCCATGGCGCGTCCAGTGAGCGCTCCGCGGGGATAGTCCGGCCGCGTAAATGAAACAGGGAGAAGTGCTGAGCCTTTTGGGCACTACTCTGTCCTTTATAATGAAACAATGGTTTGGGGGGAAATTCTACAACACAGGGGTCTATGAATCGATTGATTGAGCTCTTGTCTCATATAGCTTGTAACTTGGTTGTGTGGGTTGACCAGTTGTCTACACTTTCCATCAATTTTTACTTTGAAAACGCTTGTTTTGAGTCATGACTGCGTGCTTTCCAAACTAGGCGAACACTAGCTGTATCCTTCCAAGACCTTCAAACGACTAGGCACTCATGTTTTTCTGTACTATCTAGAAGCATGTTTCGATGGGAATTGTTATGAGGGATAATACTTTATGGGCAACCCATTTGTTTGCACAAATCCCTATGAACCGTAGAGATGCTACAAGTCAACATAACTAGTCATAGACGAATATTCCTAATGAATGGGAAAGAGTGCCTACAGTCACTTACTAGTCATGACAGAGTTCCTAAGTCGAACGAGAAGAGATGGTACAATCACGATGGAACACGTCAGAGATCCTAATGAACAGGAAAGATGTTAGTCAGAAATCCTAGAATGAACGG
>NW_019943043.1:244736-258644 GCF_002910315.2 Salvelinus sp. IW2-2015 | reverse complement strand
GCTGTTTTTCAGAGTTCTCTTTTAAACAATTTACAAATGATCTACTGTGTGAATTGTTTGAACACTACTGTATTCTCTGAGGTAAAATCTGGATAGTACAATGATGCATGACTTCATGTTCTGCACTTTAGTTCAGATATTCTACTGTACTTTGAGGACCTATAGTTGTCCAACCAAACGCTCTAAGACAGTCCCTGGTGTAAAGCATAAAGCGGCTTACCTGGATAGTTTTATAACCCAGGGGTCTTCAACAGGTCGCATGGTGAGCCTTACCTGGATAGTTTATAACCCAGGGGTCTTCAACAGGTCGATGGTGAGCCTTACCTGGATAGTTTATAACCCAGGGGTCTTCAACAGGTCGATGGGAGCCTTACCTGGATAGTTTATAACCCAGGGGTCTTCAACAGGGCTGGTGAGCCTTACCTGGATAGTTTATAAACCAGGGGTCTTCAACAGGTCGATGGTGAGCCTTACCTGGATAGTTTATAACCCAGGGGTCTTCAACAGGTCGCATGGTGAGCCTTACCTGGATAGTTTATAACCCAGGGGTCTTCAACAGGTCGATGGTGAGCCTTACCTGGATAGTTTATAACCAGGGGTCTTCAACAGTTCCATGGTGAGGCCTTACCTATCGACCTGTTGAAGACCCCTGGGTTATAAACTATCCAGGTAAGGCTCACCATCGACCTGTTGAAGACCCCTGGGTTATAAACTATCCAGGTAAGCGCTTTATGCTTTACACCAGGGACTGTCTTAGAGCGTTTGGTTGGACAACTATAGGTCCTCAAAGTACAGTAGAATATCTGAACTAAAGTGCAGAACATGAAGTCATGCATCATTGTACTATCCAGATTTTACCTCAGAGAATACAGTAAGTGTTCAAACAATTCACACAGTAGATCATTTGTAAATTGTTAAAAGAGAACTCTGAAAAACAGCATTAAAATAACATTATTCTATTGGTTTTATGACTTGATTTCATAAGAGCTTTCGAGCATAATGTGTCCCATCCATTTCCCCTCTTACAGTAGTTATCCCTACAGTYTGTATATGTGATGTGGCTGAAATAATGTCAGCCAACCTAAAACATGGAGAATATCTACCGATCATTACTCACACCCGTCTCACTCCATCTAGATAACTGCTGTCTGGACACAGAGAACGTAACAAAAGGTTGACAGCAAAATGTCTGTAAAAAGCAAGAAAATATACATAAAAATTTTTTTTGCTACTTTTTGGTGTGCGAATAAACTTAAAGATGCACTACGCAGAAAATCGCTGCGGCATTTCCTGGTTGCTAAAATTCTAATAGTTTTCCTAATTTCAGTTTATGTGACAAAATAAGCAAGTAGTGTAGTGAATCATTGTACCATCTAAACCGCTGTGAAATCTCTTTTCCATAACCAAACAGATTGTATTTCCTGCTGTTTGAACCTGGTGTACTAAACCTAAAGCAAAAGAGGAAAAAACTCTAACTTAAGAAAGGGAAGCATAGAAATATCGAGCACAGAACCGATCTACCGCTACTTAGACTTGCTTTCCATGACAATGACTGATCTATAACTCATATTACTATGTGAATTTGATCGGGGCACCCCAAAAAAGTCACARATAGCAGCATTAAATGTATTGACTTGGTATAAAAAGGGATTTGTCCTAGCTAATTAAATGATAACAGGCTACACCGGAATCATATGAGATATGTATTTTTTATTAAAAGACCAACAATAACAGACACAAGTATGATGCATCATTTCGACAACATTTCCTATGCAAAGAAAAAAATAAGGATATATATTTATACAAAATGACATTAAAAGATTTGGGAGCAWAAAAAGGACAAACAACTAATACACACAGAATAGTACGGGTGGAAACAAGAACAAGCAATACAACTTGAAGAGCAGATTAAAAACATTTCTTTGCTAATAAAATATATTCTATCAGGTAAATGCATGTACCATTGGATTTTCAATGGTCCTATAGGACGGTGAATTTGGGTTCAGTTCACCTGGACACTTGGGGACAGCTTTACAAAGAGCAAATCTCTTTCTCCAGATCYGTAGATACTACTTTTTCTGAAATGTCCTTGTAGGACAATGTACATGGAGAGCAGTGAAAAACAGTGATACAGTATAACCTCATACACACTGCTCTGTGTCACTGTAATGTTAACGGATAGCACCGTTGGGTAGAATCACTATGTTAACGGCTAGCACCGTTGGCTTAGCATCAATGTAATGTTAACTGCTAGCAGTTCGCGCCGTTGGGTTAGCATCATAATGTCAACAGCTAACACCGTTGGGTTAGCACACTATAATGATAACGGCTAGCAGTTAGCACATTGGGTTAGCATCACTGTAATGTTAACTGCTAGCAGTTAGCACCGTTGGGTTAGCATCACTAATGTTAACAGCTAGCACCGTTGGGTTAGCATCACTGTAACGATAACGGCTAGCAGTTATCACCGTTGGGTTAGCGTCAAGACAGAAGCTTGCGCTTGGTCAACGCACTTAAGTAACTAAGTGCTGTAAGAGACCATGTTCAATTCCCTCCACTTCTACCAAGCACCCCATACAGAAGATGGGAATGGAAACACCCAAAACCCAGACCACTTCTAATAAAGATAAATGGGCTGCATCTGGAATGGCACTTAGTGCACTACTTTTGACCAGCGCCCTATGGGTAGTAGTGCACTACTTTTGACACACGGCGCCCCTATGGGTAGTAGTGCACTATGTAGGGAATAGGGTGCCATTCCGGACAGTACAGTCTTCAGTGTGGGGATTGTAATAATAAGGCGTGCTGTCGGTCATTACAGGGAGATTGATCTCCCCCCCTACTTCCCTTCTGTCCTCCTCTAGCCCAAAACCATCAGGACCACAATGGTCATATTCATAGACACACACACTCATACACTTCCACGCACACAGTAAGAAGGCTTAAAATCCTGCATTTCATAAGAGGAGTAGAATATTCAAGAAATTATTGACTGACAGAAAGGGATGTACATTGCCAGGGTCGGGCTAACATTTCCCTTAAAAAAAATAATAAACAAAACAAAATCTGCTTTCCCCAAAACATTGTCCTCTCCACCTGACAGCAGTATGTCTCCATCGCCGTGACGACATCAGGAGCAGAGCATATAATGCTATACCATCCCCTTTCTACAAAAATACTTGGTAGCAAAATAGAATCTACATTACAAAAGAAAGGGGACGATTGTGAAAATAAGCATGCATTTGACTTTTTCTAGATGTATATACACATGTGTTTTTTGGGGGTGAGAGTAGCACCCCCTGCTGGATCTGAGTGAGTACTACATCAACGAAACGGTGATGAAACACTAATACTACAGACCTTAGTACAGGTTCAACTCTTACCCACAGTTATCACTTCCAGGGGAAACCATGGAGTCCTAGAAAATGTGCAGATTGAGACGAGTATCAGCCAAGGACGGGGGCATGGCAACTGGTGTGTGTGTGTGTGTGTGTGTGAGATCAGACTAGCTAGCTTTTAACAAGTGATAGTGCATCTCTCAGGGTTTTCACATAAGCACCATACAGTCTTGCATGGCGTTTCATTACAAAATACAGAACATTACACTTCTGTAGTAAAATAGAGATGAGGAAGGAACACTCCTGTATCTACASTCCAGGATACTGAGCTTCATCCTAGGTTCTGAGAACAACAGTTGACTGGCAACACTCTGCAATGCCCATAAGCAGTCAGTCACTTCTCCAAAATGGACACTAAGAATTGCCCCTTGAAGTATGTTTGCCTATATAAATGATTGGATCAACTATTCCCAGACTTTGAGATTTCTTGTAAAATGCAGGGGCAACGTCGCTCAACACGACCATTGCCATGACAAAAGTTTGTGTCAAGGCCTCCCGAGTCGCTCAGCGGTCTAAGGCTTGAGACGTCACTGCAGACCTGGGTTCGATCCCAGGCAGTGTCACAAACGACTGTGACCGGGAGTCTCATAGGGCAGTGCACAATTGGCCCAGAGTTATCCGGGTTAGGRGAGTGTTTGGCCGGTGGGGCTTTATTTGCCTCATCGCGCTCTAGCAACTCCTAGTGGCGGGCCGGGCGCCTGCAGGCTGACTTCAGTCGTCAGTTGAACAGTGTTTTCTCCGACACATTGGTGCAGTCGGCTTCCGGGTTAAGTGGGCGGGTGTTAATTAAGAAGTGCGGCTTGGCGTTTCATGTTTCCGAGGATGTACGGCTCGACCTACACCTCTCCCGAAGCACCTTCTCAACGAGCCCGTTGGGGAGTTTTGGCAGCGATGACACAAGATCGTAATTGGATATCACGAAATAGGGGGGTAAATACAAAAAACTATTTTTTGTAAAGTTTAATTTGTCAACAATGCTATGGATAAATATAATCAAAACCACAGTTTCAGATGTATTGAGAAATACACTGCATGTCAAACTCTCGACAGAATCAAAGAGGAATTCTGGGTGACAAAGTTCAAATCCATCCCAACACCAATGGTCTCTGTGATTGTGCGCGCTTCCAAAAGACAGATCACAAACACGATCTGCACTGTTCCAGACAATACTAGAGAGCATGGGAAACCCACCCAGAGAAATGGACAGACAGGAGAACATTGACCTCACCTAAAAAGCTTCTTACTAGATTTCCCTTTACACACTACTCAGAAGTGGCAAGGGAGGAACATATTTCATTGACGGACAAATTCATATATTTTCAAAATCAGCTAACAAATTTTGTAACAAAAAGACAACGAAAAAAAAAACACCTATACCATAGAAACAAACTCCACTGAAAAATGTGTAAAACTTCATGTTCTTCTAGCATGCTAATATAAAAAGCAGTATCACTCATCATTCCGAAAATACCCAATCTAGTAATTATCTTGCACCGCTTACATAAACCATATAAACTAACTACACAATGATAAACAAAACAGAAAAGAAATGGAGGAATCTCATGCCTTAAAATCTCCCCAACTACTCACGCGGTGTTGGCACTAGATGCCGACATTAAACATGTTCAATAAAAAAAACGGCTATGACATAGAGGCGATAACAACGCGTCCTGTTTTAAATGCACACGCCCCCTTTTTGCACAAACATGTTTTTAAAAAACGTTAAAAAAAGTGCTGTCAGTTGGGTGTCGCAGACGAGGGTTGGGGAGAGCGCTTGTCGCAAGACGAGGGTTTGGGGAGAGCGTGTCGGCAGAGCGTGACGTCTCAGACGAGGGTTGGGGAGAGCGTGTCTCAGACGAGGGTTGGGGAGAGCGTGTCTCAGACGAGGGTTGGGGAAGCGTGTCTCAGACGAGGGTTTGGGGAGAGCGTGTCTCAGACGAGGGTTGGGAGAGCGAGTCGTCTCAACGAGGGTTGGGGAGAGGTGTCTGAGCGAGGGTTGGGGAGAGCGTGTCCAGACGAGGTTTGGGGAGAGCGTGTCGCAGACGAGGGTTGGGGGTCTCAGACGAGGGTTGGGAGAGGCGTGTCTCAGACGAGGCGGGTAGGCGTGTCGGGGGGGAGAGCGTGTCAGACAGGGTTGGGAGAGCGTGTCCTCAGACGAGGGTTGGGGAGAGCGTGTCTCAGACGAGGTTGGGGAGAGCGTGTCTCAGCGAGGGTTGTGGGGCGTGCAGACGAGGGTTGGGAGAGCGTGTCAGACGAGGGTGGGGAGAGCTGTCTCAGACGAGGGTTGGGGAGAGCGTGTCTCAGACGAGGGTTGGGGAGTAGCGCAGCGGTGACTCTAGACGAGGGTTGGGGAGAGCGTTGTCTCAGACGAGGGTTGGGAGAGCGTGTCTCAGACGGGAGGAGCTTCGGCAGAAGTTTGGGGAGAGCGTGTCGCAGACGAGGTTGGGGAGAGCGTGTCGCAGACGAGGGTGGGGAGAGCGTGTGCGCAGACGAGGGTTGGGGAGAGCGTGTCCAGACGAGGTTGGAGAGCGTGTCTCAGACGAGGGGTTGGGGAGAGCGTGTCTCAGACGAGGGTTGGGGAGAGTTTGGTCTCAGACGAGGGTTGGGGGAGAGTGTGTCTCAGACGAAGGGTGTTGGGGAGAGTATGACGCAGACGAGGGTTGGGGAGAGTATGACACAGACGAGGGTTGGGAGAGAGGTATGTCTCAAGGAGCGAGAGGAATTGGGGGAGAGTATGTCTCAGACGAGGGTTTAGTTGATGTGTCTATGGTCTCTAGTCTGTTTTATTCACTGGTGCCTGTGTACAGAGAGGGTGTGAGAGTAGTTCCTAACGACACCTGGATGCAGCGGTGCTAGGGTGAACGACCATATTGCATAAGCAACCTTGATCCAAGCCATCTGCAGGGGGCACGTTGAGGTGCAGTCGATCCAAACAAGGGGTGCTGGTCACGCGGTCTGCTCGCCGGGGGTAGAGAGACCGAAGAGGAGAGGAAGACATAAGAGACAGAGATTTTCACTGCAGTACACAATCAAACTAGGATCTTCTATCCGCTGTATGACAGTGACAAGAGACTCATTCCCATTTCTTGTAGGTTTTTCACCACAGTTTGTGAGTTTGTGAATAGACTTGCATAAGAACCAGCCCTTTCTTTGGTATATTGCCCATATACCAATACCCCCTTGTGCTTATTGCTTAAATATATCATACAACTCAAAGCAGATCCTTTTCAATGGGAGGAGGAACCGGCCCATTTTTTTCAATTTTCGCCAAAATGACACCCAAATCTAACTGCCTGTAACTCAGGCCCTAAAAGCAAGGATATGCTGTTATTAGGTACCGATTGAAAAGGAAACACTTGTGAAGTTTGTGGAAATGTGAAGGAATGTAGGAGAATATAACACAATAGACTTGGTAAAGATAATAAAGAAAAGAACAACCTTTTGGTTTTTTTGTACCATCATCTTTGAAATGCAAGAGAAAGGCCATAATGTATTATTCCATTTAATATATTTTTGGCCACTAGTTTAGCAGCAGTGTATGTGCAAAAGTTATAGACTGATACAATGAACCATTGCGTTTCTGTTCAAAACATTGAGTCAAGACTGCCACAACTGGTCTCAGACGAGGGTTGGATTTTTCATTAATAACTTCTTCATGTTAAAACTGTGCACTCTCCTCAAACAATAGCATGGTATTCATCACTGTAATAGCTATTGTAAAATTGAACAGTGCAGTTGGATTACAAAGATTTAAGCTTCCTGCCAAATATAATATGTCTGTCTAGGGAAATCTTCTTGTTACTTACAACCTCATGCTATTCGCATTAGCCTACGTGTAGCTCAACCCGTCCCATGGAAGGGACACCAAGATCCGAAGAAATAGACTGGTCGAGATGTCTGCGCTGTTTTGTCCAACCCTTAGGTCTGGAACAAGGCTAGCGTAGACTGGGAAGCAGTAATACTACAGTGATCTGTGAACCAGGCTAGTGTAGACTGGGCAGTAATACTACAGTGATCTGGAACCAGGCTAGCGTAACTGGGCAGTAATACTACAGTGATCTGGACCAGGCTAGTGTAGACCTGGGCAGTAATACACTACAGTGATCTTGGAACCAGGCTAGCGTAAACTGGGCAGTAAACTACAGTGATACTGGAACCAGGCTATGTAGACTGGGCAGTAATACTACAGTGATCTGGAACCAGGCTAGTGTAGACTGGGCAGTAATACTACAGTGATCTGGAACCAGGCTAGTCGTAGAACTGGGCAGTAATACTACAGTGATCTGGAACCAGGCTAGCGTAGATGGGCAGTAATACTACAGTGATCTGGAACCAGAGCTAGTGTAGACTGGGCAGTAATACTACAGTGATCTGGAACCAGGCTAGGTAGACTGGGCAGTAATAACTAAGTGATCTGGAACCAGGCTAGAGTGTAGACTGGGCAGTAACACTACAGTGATCTGGAACCAGGCTAGTGTAGACTGGGCAGTAATAACTACAGTGATCTGGAACCAGGCTAGCGTAGACTGGGCAGTAATACACTACAGTGATCTGGATAACCAGGTCTACGCGTAGAATGGGCAGTAACACTACAGTGATCCTGGCACCAGGCTGCGTAGACTTGGCAGTAACACTACAGTGATCTGGAACCAGGCTAGCGTAGACTGGAGACAGATTAAACACTACAGTGATCTGGAACCAGGCTGCGTAGAATTGGGCAGTAACACTACAGTGATCTGGAACCAGGCTAGCGTAGACTGGGCAGTAACACTACAAGTGTCTGGAACCAGGCTAGCGTAGACTGGGCAGTAACACTACAGTGATCTGGAACCAGGCTAGCGTAGACTGGGCAGTAATACTACAGTGATCTGGAACCAGGCTAGCGTAGACTGGGCAGTAATACTGGTGGCAGGCTGCGTGACTGGCATAAATACTAAAGTGGTCTGGAACCAGGCTAGCGTAGACTGGGCAGTAACACTACACAGTGATCTGGAACCAGGCTAGTGTAGACTGGGCAGTAATACTACTACAGTGATCTGGAACCAGGCTAGGTAGACTGGAGTAATACTAAAGTGTCTGGAACCAGGCTAGCGTATGACTGGGTATATACTAGTGGTCTGGAACCAAGGCTAGCGTAGACTGGCAGTAACACTACAGTGATCTGGAACCAGGCTAGTGTAAGACTGGGCAGTAATACTACAGTGATTCTGGAACCAGGCTAGTGTAGACTGGGCAGTAATACTACAGTGATCTGGAACCAGGCTAGCGTAGACTGGGCAGTAATCACTACAGTGATCTGGACACCAGGGCTAGACTGGGCAGTAATACTACAGTGATCTGGAACCTCAGGCTAGCGTAGACTGGGCAGTAACACTACAGTGATCTGGACCAGGCTAGCGTAGACTGGGCAGTAATTACTACAGTGATCTGGAACCAGGCTAGTGTAGACTGGGCAGTAATACTAACAGTGATCTGGAACCAGGCCTAGTGTAGACTGGGCAGTAATACTACAGTGATCTGGAACCGAGCGTGTAGACTGGGCGTAACACTACAGTGATCTGGAACCGAGGCTTAGTGTAGACTGGGCAGTAACACTACAGTATCTGAACCAGGCTAGTGTAGACTGGCAGTAACAGCTACAGTGATCTGGAACCAGGCTAGCGTAGACTGGGCAGTAATACTACAGTGAGATCTGGAACAGGCTAGTGTAGACTGGGCAGTAACACTACAGTGATCTGGAACCAGGCTAGGTAGACTGGGCAGTAATACTACAGTGATTCTGAAACCAGGCTGCGTAGACTGGCAGTAACACTACAGTGATACGGAACCAGGCTGCGTAGACTGGGCAGTAATACTACAGTGATTCTGGAACCAGGCTAGCGTATGAACTGGGCAGTAAATACTACAGGATCTGGGTAGTAGTGGACATAACAAAGTGATCTGGAACCAGGCTAAGTGTAGAGGGCAGTAAACTACTACAAGTGATCTGGAACCAGGCTAGCGTAGACTGGGCAGTAATACTACACGTGATCTGGAACCAGGCTAGTGTAGACTGGGCAGTAAATACTACAGTGATCTGGAACCAGGCTAGCGTAGACTGGGCAGTAATACGGTGATAAGTAGATCTGCATCATAGGTAGCGTATACCTGCTGTACTGTCAACCATCCCTCTACATAATACTACAGTGATCTGGAACCAGGCTAGTGTAGACTGGGCAGTAAATACTACAGTGATCTGGAACCAGGCTAGTGTAGACTGGGCAGTAAACTACATGATCTGGAACCAGGCTAGCGTAGACTGGGCAGTAATACTACAGTGATCTGGAAACCAAGGCTAGCGGTAGACTGGGCAGTAATACTACAGTGATCTGGAACCAGGCTAGTGTAGACTGGGCCAGTAATACTACAGTGATCTGGAACCAGGCTAGCGTAGACTGGGCAGTAATACTACAGTGATCTGGAGACCCAGGCTAGCGTAGACTGGGCAGTAATTACAGTGATTGGAACAGGCTAGTGTAGACTGGGCAGTAACACTACAGTGATAAAAGTCAACAGTGGGCTTTGTCTGAAGGACAAGAATGAGAACACACGACGTCCCACCCTGGGACAGAAGCACTGCGCCCCACTCCCTCCCTCTGTGTCTTCCGCCTCCTTCCCTCCCTCTTCGCCTCCCTCCCCTCCATCCCCTTCCTCCCTCTTCCGCCTCCCTCCACGTTCTCCGCCCTCCGTCGCCTCCAGCCTCTGTGCCTCCTCCAGCCTCTCTCCGTTGTCTCCAGCCTGCCTCTCCCTCCGTGTCTCCACTGCCTCCTCGTCCGCCTCCCTCGTCCGCCTCCAGCCTGCCTCCGTGTCTCCAGCTGCCTCCCCTCCGCTCGCCTCCCTCCCTCCGTGCCTCCCCCGTCCGCCTCCCTCCCTCCCCCTCCCTGCCTCCAGCCTCTCTCCGTGTCTCCAGCCTGCCTCCCTCCCTCGTCCGCACTCCAGCCTCCTGCCTCTCTCCCTCCCTCCCTGCTCCAGCCTGCCTGCCTGCCTGCCTCCCTCCCTCCGTGCCTCCCTCCGCTCCGTGCCTGCCTCCAGCCCGCCTCCCTCCGTGCGTCGCCTCCCCCCGTGCCTCAGCCGCAGCCTCCCTCCCCCTCCCGTGCCGCCCATCCCCTCCTCCCTCCGTCGCCGCCAGCCTTCCCTCCCTCCTCCCGTGCCGCCAGCCTCCCTCCCTCCGTGCCGCCAGCCGCTCCCTCCCTCCCTCCGTGCCGCCAGCCTCCCTCCCGCCTCCGTGCCGCCAGCCTCCCTCGCCTCCCCCGTGCCCAGCCTCCCTCCCTCCCTCCGTGCCAGCCTCCCTCCCTCCCTCCGTGCTCCGGCCACCCTCCCTCCCTCCCTCCGTGCCGCCAGCCTCCCTCCCTCCGTGCCGCCAGCCTGCCTCCCTCCGTGCCGCCTAGCCTGCCTCCCTCCGTGCCTCCACCGTGCTCCCTCCGTGCCTCCCTCCGTGCTCCCCTGCTCCTCGCCTCGCCTCCTCCTCCGTGCCTCGAGCTCGCCTCCCTCCGTGCCTCCAGCCTGCCTCCCTCCGTGCCTCCAGCCTGCCTCCCTCCGTGCCCTCCAGCCCTGCCTCCCTCCGTGCCTCCAGCTCTCCGCTCTACCCTCCTCGCCCTCTTTCCTGCATTCCATCCCCCTTACACAACTCCCTCTCTGTCTCAGCCCTGTGTGCACTGGGCTGAGCTGCTCTTTTTCTTATTGTGGAAACACATGTAAACTTTATCAATGGCTGCTGATGGAAAACGTCTGTACAACTGTACCTACGGCATGCGCATGAATAGTTCATTACAACTAAATATTTGAGTGAGGACTTGCACAGGGGAAAAAGAAGCATAGCTGGGCAGTGACTAAAAAGGAAACCATCAGTAGATTAAAACAAGAGAAAATATTTAATTATTTTGTTTCCATTCTCCCCCTCACGTTCCCTTGGCGTCTTGGCACTTTGGGGGAAACAGTTGAAATAAAAGTAGCCACTTCAGACCGGCTTGGGCTATTGATCTCAATCCCTCTCCTCCCGGTTCCCCCACGTCTCCTTGACATTAAACCCCCTCACTGTGTCTGCCAGGCCAGAGAACTACTAACAGCCAAACTCCTGCTTCTCTCACTGTGTGTCTGCCAGGCCAGAGAACTACTAACAGCCAAACTCCTGATCTTCAATCCCTCTCCTCCCGGTTCCCCCACGTCTCCTTGACATTAAACCCCCTCACTGTGTCTGCCAGGCCAGAGAACTACTAACAGCCAAACTCCTGCTTCTCTCACTGTGTGTCTGCCAGGCCAGAGAACTACTAACAGCCAAACTCCTGCTTCTCTCACTGTGTGTCTTGCCAGGCCAGAGAACTACTAACAGCCAAACTCCTGCTTCTCTCACTGTGTGTCTTGCCAGGCCAGAATACTACTAAAGCCAAACTCCTGCTTTCTCTCACTGTGTGTCTGCCAGGCCAGAGAACTACTAACAGCCAAACTCCTGCTTCTCTCACTGTGTGTCTGCCAGGCCAGAATACTACTAACAGCCAAACTCCTGCTTCTCTCACTGTGTGTCTGCCAGGCCAGAATACTACTAGAGCCAAACTCCGTCTCTTCACTGTGTGTCTGCCAGGCCAGAGAACTACTAACAGCCAAACTCCTGCTTCTCTCACTGTGTGTCTTGCCAGGCCAGGAATACTACTAAGAGCCAAACTCCTGCTTCTCTCACTGTGTGTCTGCCAGGCCAGAGAACTACTAACAGCCAAACTCCTGCTTCTCTCACTGTGTGTCTGCCAGGCCAGAATACTACTAAGAGCCAAACTCCTGCTTCTCTCACTGTGTGTCTGCCAGGCCGAGAACTACTAACAGCCAAACTCCTGCTTCTCTCACTGTGTCTGCCAGGCCAGAGAACTACTAACAGCCAAACTCCTGCTTCTCTCACTGTGTGTCTGCCAGGCCAGATACTACTAACAGCCAAACTCCTGCTTCTCTCACTGTGTGTCTGCCAGGCCAGAATACTACTAAGAGCCAAACTCCTGCTTCTCTCACTGTGTGTCTGCCAGGCCAGAGAACTACTAACAGCCAAACTCCTGCTTCTCTCACTGTGTGTCTGCCAGGCCAGAGAACTACTAACAGCCAAACTCCTGATTCTCTCACTGGTGTGTCTGCCAGGCCAGAGAACTACTAACAGGCCAAACTCCTGCTTCTCTCACTGTGTGTCTTGCCAGGCCAGAATAACTACTAACAGCCAAACTCCTGCTTCTCTCACTGTGTGTCTGCCAGGCCAGAGAACTACTAACAGCCAACCTTCTGCTTCTCTCACTGTGTGTCTGCCAGGCCAGAGAACTACTAACAGCCAAACTCCTGCTTCTCTCACTGTGTGTCTGCCAGGCCAGAATACTACTAACAGCCAAACTCCTGCTTCTCTCACTGTGTGTCTGCCAGGCAGAGAACTACTAACAGCCAAACTTCTGCTTCTCTCACTTGTGTCTTGCCAGGCCAGAATACTACTAACAGCCAAACTCCTGCTTCTCTCACTGTGTGTCTTGCCAGGCCAGAGAACTACTAACAGCCAAACTTCTGCTTCTCTCACTGTGTGTCTGCCAGGCCAGAGAACTACTAACAGCCAAACCTCCTGCTTCTCTCACTGTGTGTCTGCCAGGCCAGAATACTACTAACAGCCAAACTCCTGCTTCTCTCACTGTGTGTCTGCCAGGCCAGACAACTACTACTAACAGCCAAACTCCTGCTTCTCTCACTGTGTGTCTGCCAGGCCAGAATACTACTAACAGCCAAACTCCTGCTTCTCTCACTGTGTGTCTGCCAGGCCAGAGACCTACTAACAGCCAAACTCCTGCTTCTCTCACTGTGTGTCTGCCAGGCCAGAGAACTACTAACAGCCAAAACTCCTGCTTCTCTCACTGTGTGTCTGCCAGGCCAGAGAACTACTAACAGCCAAACTCCTGCTTCTCTCACTGTTGTCTGCCAGGCCAGAGAACTACTAACAGCCAAACTCCAGCACAGTACACTGTGGTGAATGATACATCAAGACAGCAGCTCTGTCTGTTAGAGCACTTCATCTTTATAGAGGAGAAGAGAGGAGGAGGAGAGAGAGGAGAAGAAGAGAGAGGAGGAGAAAAAGAGGAGGAGGAGAAGAGAGGTGGGTAGCTGTGATGACAATAGATTAATACTTATTGTTCTAGGAATACAGAGGGGGAGGCAAGGAGTTGAAAGGTGTCTAGGGTGTAGGGACCGACTTCTGCATGAGCCACTGTATACAAGAACCAATCAGGTGTGTTCTATTTAATATCCCAGACTGTCTCTGCTACAATCAGACTTCTGCATGAGCCACTGTATACAAGAACCAATCAGGGTGTTCTATTTAATATCCCAGAACTGTCTCTGCTACAATCAGACTTCTGCATGAGCCACTGTATACAAGAACCTATCAGGGTGTTCTATTAATATCCCAGAATGTCTCTGCCTACAATCAGACTTCTGCATGAGCCACTGTATACAAGAACCT
>NW_019943043.1:238047-244711 GCF_002910315.2 Salvelinus sp. IW2-2015 | reverse complement strand
GCTTCTTCTTCACTGTGTGGTCTTGCCAGGCCAGAGAACTACTAACAGCCAAACTCCTGCTTCTCTCACTGTGTGTCGCCAGGCCAGAGAACTACTAACAGCCAAACTCCTGCTTCTCTCACTGTGTGTCTGCCAGGCCAGAGAACTACTAACAGCCAAACTCCTGCTTCTCTCACTGTGTGTCTGCCAGGCCAGAGAACTACTAACAGCCAAACTCCTGCTTCTCTCACTGTGTGTCTGCCAGGCCAGAAACTACTAACAGCCAAACTCCTGCTTCTCTCACTGTGTGTCTGCCAGGCCAGAGAACTACTAACAGCCAAACCCTGCTTCTTCTCACTGTGTGTCTGCCAGGCCAGAGAACTACTAACAGCCAAACTCCTGCTTCTCTCACTGTGTGTCTGCCAGGCCAGAATACTACTAACAGCCAAACTCTGCTTCTCTCACGTGTGTCTGCCAGGCCAGAGAACTACTAACAGCCAAACTCCTGCTTCTCTCACTGTGTGTCTGCCAGCCAGAGAACTACTAGCAACCAAACTCCTGCTTCTCTCACTGTGTGTCTGCCAGGCCAGAGAACTACTACAACCAAACTTCTGCTTCTCTCACTGTGTGTCTGCCAGGCCAGAGAACTACTAACAGCCAAACTCCTGCTTCTCTCACTGTGTGTCTGCCAGGCCAGAGAGCAATTGTGTTTTGTTTTGCGTAGTTTATGCCTGCCCCATACCATAACCCCACCACGGGGTACTCTGTTCACAATGCTGACATCAGCAACCGCTTGCCCACACGACACATACACGTGGTCTTGAGGCCAGATGGACGTACATCAAATTCTCTAAAATGACATTGGAGGTGGTTATTGGTAGAGAAATTAACATTAAATTCTCTGCTCTGGTGGACATTCCTGCAGTCAGCATGCCAATTACACGGTCCCTCAAAACACGAGACATCTGTGGCATTGTGTTGTATGACACAACTGCACATTTTAGAGTGGCCTTTTACTTTACCCAGCACAAGGTGCACCTGTGTAATGACCATGCTGTTTAATCAGCTTCTTGATATGCCACTGTGTAATGACATGCTGTTTAATCAGTTTCTTGATATGCACATCTGTCAGGTGGATGGATTCTCTTGGCAAAGGAGAAATGCTCACCAACAGGGATGTTAACAAATTTGTGCACCAAATTTGAGAGAAATAAGATTTTTGTGAGTATGGAACATTTCTGGATCTTTTATTCAGCTCATGAAACATGGGACCAATACTTTACTTGTTGCGTTTATATTTTTACTCAGTGTACATACATTTCAGATTGTGGACAGGTTATAAGCTGAGTAATCGTATGACCCCACAGGAATCATTGAGATTCAATGAGAGAGAGAGAGATAAAGAGAGCAGCGCCCAGCACGCCGTACTATCTATATGTAACGCACTTCGCTTGCGATACTCTCTAATGACTGCCAACCGACTGCGACGTCCCCGATCCATACCTCTCACCCAGTGCACCACTCTACGCTTTGCGACAGGTCACGTTCCGTAACACCGAGATCTTATTGTAGCTAGCTCTCGTCCTCAACACCTCCTGTCGCCTCGCGTCGCTCTTACTCTACGCAGAACGCACAGCACCTCCGACATCGCCTACTCTGCCATGTCACCGCCTCATGCCCGTTACCCAGCGTCTCGTACGTCTGCTCGTCCTGCTCTCTTCATATGCGCCGGAGCGTCGGATCGCGCTTATCGTGCGCGAACTCTGGAACGTCTCCGTGCGACCACTACTCACTCACAGAATGGATTCTGCGTGTCCGAATCCTCCGCCCGCTAATGCCTGCGCCGGTTATATAAGCTAGCACTACAGCAATCCCAAGCACTCGCTCCCGCTGTATCACCTCCCCAGTTACAGACTACGCCACCCTCGCTAGCGTGATGAGAAGGCAGCGATCTCCTTACATCGCATGCATATCTGCTGTGACACAGCTGCGCGGACCGCGATTATGCTCCAGTCAGACATGGCGCACACAACTGACAACGTATCACACTCTGCGCGCGAAGAACGTCTCACACGCCCGAACAGCAGCGAACTATGGCCTCGCTGCGCGCGCTCTCGGGTCACTCGCACGCTCTTCCTTCCGAAGTCGCGCTCTGCCCAATCACGTCCGGCGATCGCTGTCGCGGGTCCGTGGCCACGTGTCAATCTCGTCGCATGTTCCGGGCGATACTCAGTGACCACTGCGTGCTGTACTCCCCTCCGGTAGTACCGCTCGCCAACTCCTCCTAGAATAACAATCCATTCCCGCTGCACCCTCCCGCCTATCATCCAGATCTTGCGATATCGTCTAATATGCAAATATAGACCGCGCTGCTATTATCACCACCTGACTCTAAAATATAATATAATAGTACTCAACGCTCTAGTACACCACTATTACCCTGGCTATACAAGCACTTCAGCACCTCGTGCCGATCATCTATAATCCGACATCCACTCCTGCTCTATGATCTGACTCTGCTGTCCGTCACCGAGACACGCGCACTGGCCGTCATACCACACTACCTGCGCAGACGCGCTAGCGATCTCTCGGGATGTCCATGACATCGCGGCCCGCCCGTCTCCATCTGTTCTCCTGTGTGATAACCGTCTAGCGTCCGCATCATGCATATAATCACCTGCCATCATATACGCTACCTTACTGATCAACCTCTTCGATACGCCTGTATGCTGAACAGCTGCGAACATGCTGATACACCCGTGCTTGCTATGGACTTCGTATGCAACTATACAATCTATGCGGGCTCTCCGGCTTTCACTAATCAGGGCTCAATCTCGACCACGATCCCTGTCACATCTTTTGTTGTTCTTATCCTTCATGAACCTCCCCTCCACCATGTCCAGCCCATATCCACGTATACGACTTCCCCACCGCTATCAAGTTGGTGACCAATGTAATCCTCAACACACTCCATACTGGTGACCCCTTACCCACTCACCACCACCACTAGTCTTACGTCGTCCTAGTCCAGCCCGACGTACTACTATCCCCTTGCGACCCCACTAACGACCAGCGGCTGCTGTTCGAGCTGATCTCGCCGCCTGCGATCACCTGCCGTTCCTGCATGTCATCAACGCCCCCAACCTGCCCACATAGTTACTGCTTACTCGATCTCATACATCTCTCCGCTGGCACTCAGCACTGCATCACCATCATCTCCTCTCATACCATCAATACCGATCACACGCGTCAAATTATAGTGACGACCGACTGTCATCAGCCTGACTAACGTTACAGGTCCTTCCCATCCACATGCCACACACCCCCCTCAGCCATCCCACATAGTTGTTACTTAACCCTGCACCCCTCAGCCATCCCACGATAGTAGTTACTTAACCTTGCACCCCTTCAGCCATCCCACATAAGTTGTTACTTAACCCTGCACCGCTCAGCCATTCCCACATAGTTGGTTACTTAACCCTGCACCCCTCAGCCATTCCCCACATAGTTGTTACTTAACCCTGCCACCCCTCAGCCATCCCACTAGTTGCTTACTTAACCCTGGACCCCTCAGCCATGCCACATAGTTGTTACTTAACCCTGCACCCTCAGCCATCCCATAGTGTTACTAACCCCTGACCCTCAGCCATCCCACATAGTTGTTACTTAACCCTGCCCACTCAGCCATGCCCACTAGTTGTACCCTTAACCCTGCACCCACCTCAGCATCCCCACAAGTTGTTACTAAACCCATTACCCCCAGCCACTCCCACATAGTTGTTACTTAACCCTGCAGACCCTCAGCATTCCCACACTATTGTTACTTAACCTGCCACCCTTCAGCCATCCCACAATAGTTGATACTTAACCCTGCACCTCAGCCATACATAGTTTTTTACTTCAACCCGTGCACCCTCAGCCATCCCACATAGTCTGTTACTTAACCCTGCACCCCTCAGCCATCCCACATAGTTGCTTACTTAACCCGGCACCCTCAGCATCCCCATGTTGTTACTTAACCCTGTCACCCTCCTCCACATAGTTGTTAGCTTAACCAGCACCCCTCAGCCATCCCACATAGTTTCTCCTATTCCTGTTCACCGTCGCCCATGGTATCAACTACTGACAGGGTGACTCTTTTGACAATACATGAAAACCTTAACTAGAGCGTGCGTCTCTGTGGATCTGTGCGTTACCCGCTGATGTACCTGCTCCCCAGCCCTTGCAATCTCCACGAGGTAGCATCATCCGGCGTGAGCTGGTATGACGGTCTCGAACGCCCTGGTTCACCGACTGGCCCAGCAGGGCAGTCAACTCCCTGATCTTCTCTCTTTATCAGGGTGTTCTATTTAATATCCCAGACTGTCTCTGCTACCGTTTAGAGTTTTTACCAGAAAGTGTGATAGGGGATAGAATGGATTGTTTTTGTATGTATAAAGATACACTGAACAAAAATATAAATTGCAACATGCAATAATTTAATAGATTTTACTGAGATACAGTTCTATGGATTTCACATGACTGGGAATACAGATAAGCATCGGTAGGTCACAGATACCTTAAAAAAAAGGTAGGGGCGTGGATCAGAGAACCAGTCAGTATCTGGTGGGACCATTTGCAGCGTGACACATCTCCTTCACATAGAGTTGATCAGGCTGTTGATTGTGGCCTGTGGCATGTTGTCCCACTCCTCTTCAATGGCTGTGTGAAGTTGCTGGATATTGGCGAGAGCTGGAACACCCTGTCATATGTCGATCCAGAGCATCCCAAACATGCTCAACGGGTTACATGTCTGGTGAGTATGCAGACCATGGAAGAACTGGGACATTTTCAGCCTCCAGGAATGGTGTACAGATCCTTGCGACATGGGGCTGTGCATTATCATGCTGAAACATGAGTGGCACAACAATGGGCCTCAGGATCTCGTCACGGTATCTCTGTGCATTCAAATTGCAATCGATAAATTGCAATTGTGTTTGTTTTCCGTAGTTTATGCCTGCCCCATACCATAACTCCACCACGGGGTACTCTGTTCACAATGCTGACATCAGCAAACCGCTTGCCCACACGACGCCATACACGTGGTCTTGAGGCCAGATGGACGTACAGCCAAATTCTCTAAAACGACATTGGAGGCGGTTTATGGTAGAGAAATTAACATTAAATTCTCTGGCAACAGCTCTGGTGGACATTCCTGCAGTCAGCATGCCAATTACACGCTCCCTCAAAACACGAGACATCTGTGGCATTGTGTTGTATGACACAACTGCACATTTTAGAGTGGCCTTTTACTTTACCCAGCACAAGGTGCACCTTGGAGTCTCTGTTCTGAGCTCTCCCTTCCGTGTGTGTGTGTGTGTGTGCGCACACACACTGGGATCTCCCCGGTGGGAAAGCAATCACTGACTCCCAGTACAGAAGCCCCTGAGGGCTCTCCCCTCTCTTCTCCGACCAGATGAGTCAGACTACAGCATGGAGAAGAGGATGAGAAGGGGGGTGGGAACTGACAGCTCCCTTTGACGCAGCACATGTGTTTTGGGTGAAACAGACCTGTTTCTATGGGGAAGAGAGGGAGACACTAGCCTGGTCAATCCATCCAGATCACATGAGTGTACGTTCTGTTTCACTACAGGGATACAGTCTGGCCACGACCACATTCAAACCATCTGAGCCCTCCACCCACCATATGGTAGACCAATCAGCACCTTCTGATAATCTGTGGGGTGGTTTAGTTGATGACGACAACGAGAAGCGTGTTACTTAACCGCCCCCTCAGCCATCCCACATAGCTTAACCCTGACTTACTACTAACCCTGACCCCTCCATCCCACATAGTTGTACTTAACCCTGACCCCTCAGCCATCCCACATAGTTGTTACTTAACCCTGCACCCCTCAGCCATCCACATAGTTTACTTAACCCTGCACCCCTCAGCCATCCCACATATGTTACTTAACCCTGACCCCTCAGCCATCCACAGATTGTTACTTAACCCTGCACCCCTCAGCCATCCCACATAGTGTTACTTAACCCTGCACCCCTCAGCCATCCCACCATAGTTGTTACTTAACCCTGCACCCCTCAGCCATCCAATAGTTGTTACTTAACCCTGCACCCCTCACCATCCACATAGTTGTTACTTAACCCTGCACCCCTCAGCCATCCCACGTTGTTACTTAACCCTGCACCCCTCAGCCATCCCACATAGTTGTTACTTAACCCTGCACCCCTCAGCCATCCACATAGTTGTTACTTAACCCGCACCCCTCAGCCATCCCATAGTTGTTAATTAACCCTGACCCCTCAGCCATCCACATAGTTGTTACTTAACCCCACCCCAGCCATCCACATAGTTGTTACTTAACCCTGCACCCCTCACCATCCACATAGTTGTTACTTAACCTGCACCCCTCAGCCATCCCACATAGTTGTTACTTAACCCTGACCCCCTCACCATCCACATAGTTGTACTTAACCCTGCACCCCTCAGCCATTCCATAGTTGTTACTTAACCCTGGCACCCCTCGACCATCCACATAGTTGTTACTTAACCCTGCACCCCTCAGCCATCCCATAGTTGTACTAACCCTGCAACCCCTCAGCCATCCACATAGTGTTACTTAACCCCTGGCACCCCTCACCATCCCACATATTGGTACTAACCCTGCCCCCTCAGCCACTCCCA
>NW_019943043.1:228924-232972 GCF_002910315.2 Salvelinus sp. IW2-2015 | reverse complement strand
TGCACCTTGTAATGACCATGCTGTTTAATCAGCTTCTTGATATGTCCGACCTGTCAGGTGGATGGATTATCTTGGCAAAGGAGAAATGCTCACCAACAGGGATGTTAACAAATTGTGCTAGTTGTTACTTAACCCTGCACCCCTCAGCCATCCCACATAGTTGTTACTTAACCCTGCACCCCTCAGCCATCCCACATAGTTGTTACTTAACCCAGCACCCCTCAGCCATCCCACATAGTTTCTCCATTCCTGTACCGTGCATGGTATCAACTACTGACAGGGTTGACTCTTGTTGAATACATGAAACCTTTATCTTGGCCAGGTCGCAGTTGCAAATGAGAACTTGTTCTCAACTAGCCTACCTGGTTAAATAAAGGTGAAATAAAAAAAATAAAAAAATGAGAGCGTGCGGGTCTCTGTGGACTGTGCGTTACCTGTACTCTGCTCCCCAGCCCTTGACGAAGCTCATGCGGATGGTGCACATCCTGGTGAGCTGGTAGACGGCCTCGAAGCCCTGGTTCACCGACTGGGCCAGCAGGGCAGCAAACTCCTGGTTGTTAAAGATCTTCAGGTTGCAGCCTACGGAACCGTCACACAACCGTCACACAACCGTTACCGTCAAGACACAATCAATGAGGTGTGTGTGTGTGTGTGTCGTACGTGTGTTGGTGAGTAACTACAGTACGCCAGTCATTGTGGAAATTAACCTGCTGTGTCTCAACCTTTTGTCTCGCTCTCTTTGCCCCCCCCCCCCCTTCTCAGCTCTCACCTGGGGGGATCTTGCAGACCGTGGCGGGGTGCCAGCCATAACGCTGGTTACAGTTGGGACTCTGGACGAAGATGGCACTGTCGCTGAGGCACTCTGCAAACACCTCTCCTCCAATATAGTACAAACGCACCCCTCTGCCTGCAGACATACAGAGAACCATCAGTCTCGGACCAGAACCACCCCTGATGTGCACACACAGACGTCCATTCAATTCTGAACATTGATGATAATGAACATGTGATGTATACCTAAATACAGTGCATTCGGAAAGTATTCAGACCCCTTGACTTTTCCCACATTTTGTTACGTTACAGCCTTATTCTAAAATGGATTAAATAATTTTTTCCCCCTCATCAATCTACACACAATACCCTATAATGAGAAAGCAACATTTTATTTAACATTTTTGCAAATGTATTAAAAATAGAAAACTGAAATATCACATTTACACAAGTATTCAGACCCTTTACTCAGTACTTTGTTGAAGCACCTTCGGCAGCGATTACAGCCTTGATTCCTCTTGGGTATGACGCTACAAGCTTGGCACACCTGTATTTGGGGAGGTTCTCGCATATTCTGCATGCAGATCCTCTCAAGCTCTGTCAGGTTGGATGAACCTGGCACTATCCCTACGGTGAAGCATGGGGGTGGAGCATCATGCTGTGGGGTTGTTTTTCAGTGGCAGGGACTGGGAGACTAGTCAGGATCTAGGGAAAGATTAACAGAGCAAAGTACAGAGATCCTTGATTAAAACCTGCTCCAGAGCGCTCAGGACCTTGACTGGGGAAAAGGTTCACTTTCCAACAGGACAACGACCCTAAACACACAAGCCAAGACACGCGGAGTGGCTTTGCACAGCCATTTTCATGTCTCTCCAGAGATGTTTGATCGGGTTCAAGTCCAGCCTTGGCTGGGCCCCTCAAGGACATAGAGACTTGTCCCAAAGCCACTCCTGCGTTGTCTTGGCTGTGTGTTTAGGGTCGTTGTCCTGTTGGAAAGTGAACCTTTCCCCAGTCAAGGTCTGAGCGCTGTTCTGGAGCAGGTTTTTAATCAAGGATCTCTGTACTTTGCTCTGTTAATCTTTCCCTAGATCCTGACTAGCTTCCAGTCCCTGACCACTGAAAAACACCCCACAGCATGATGCCCCACCACCATGCTTCACCGTAGGGATAGTGCAGGTTTCCTCCAGACGTGGATGCTTGGCATTCAGACCAAAGAGTTCAACCCTTGGTTTCATCAGACAGAGAATCTAGTTGAACATGGTCTGAGAGTCCTTTAGGTGCCTTTAGGTAAACTCCAAGCTGGCTGTCATGTGCCTTTTACTGAGGAGTGGCTTTCTGTCTGGCCACTTGTACTACCATAAAGGCCTGATTGGTGGAAGTGCTGCAGATGATGGGAGAAACCTTCCAGAAGGCATCCCATCTCACAGAGGAACTCTGGAGCTCTGTCAGAGGTGACCATGGGCGGTTTTTTTGGTCACCTCCCGACCAAGGCCCTCTCCCCCAATTGCTCGTTTGGCGGGGGCGGTCCAGCCTCTAGGAAAGAGTCTTGGCGGTTTCCAAACTTCTTCCCTTTATGGGAAAAGAATTGGATGGAGGCCATGGGTCTTGGGGACCTTCAATGCTGTAGGCTTTTTTTGGTACCCTTCGCCAGATCTGTGCCTCATGGCTTGGTCTTTGCTCTGACATGCACTGTCAACTGTGGGACCTTATATAGACAGGTGTGTGCGCCTTTTCAAATCATGTCCAATCAATTGACTTTACCACAGGTGGARTTCAATCAAGTTGTAGAAACATCTCAAGGATGATCAATGGAAACAGGATGCACCTGAGCTCAATTTCAAGTCTCATAGCAAAGGGTCTGAATACTTATGTAAATAAGGTATTCATTTTTGTATTTTTTATTATACATTTGCAAACATTTCTAAAACCTGTTTTTGCTTGGTCATTATGGGGTACTGTGTGTAATTGAATCCATTTTAGAATATGGCTGTAACGTAACAAAATGTGGAAAAAGTCAAGATGTCTGAATACTTTCAGAATGCACTGTATTTAGGAAACTTGTTCCCAAGTATTTCCCCCCTCAGTGTCTCACTGTAATCAAGGTATGAAATGATTGTATTTGAAAATAACAATCTCATTTTGGGCTTAGCAGTGTACAAAATATTATAATTATGTTCTGGCCCCTTGACCATTCTCTCTGACAAAAATCGTCCCGCGGTGTGAATCTATTTACCCAACCCCCCGACCTAAGGCCCCACCCCCCGACCTAAGGCCCAACCCCCCGACCTAAGGTATTGACTAATAAAACGTCTCTCTTTCTCTGTACTTTGGTGTGAATGACCTTGTAAACAGAATTCTGTTGCAAGGTGCTACCATGTGTGGCCAGTACAGGTGGTTCAGGTTGGACGTAGGGGTAGTCCTGAAGTTGACCAGTTATCCCATCTTACAAAGCTGTTCCATTTCACTTTCCCCTCACGTCAATGACCTAGCATCAGGCCAAAAGTCATTTTGTCAGCGGTTTATTTTCAAAGTGTCAGTACCGATGTGTCTGCGTGTCAGCTCCACAGCGGCGTTACGGTTAACGTTGGAGAGGAGGCCCAGGCAGAAGCGCTCTGAGTTGGAGGGGTCGGTGAAGCCGTCCACGGTGAGGGACGGCTGGGAGGCGTGGAAGGTCTCGCCCACCCGCTGGTTCAGCTCGTAGTAGGAGATAGAACACCAGAAGGCTGGTTCACAGTACATCACAGGCTGTAGGTCTGACAGACAGAGGAGAGACACTTTATTTAGATAGTCCCAAGTAGGATGCTTTGTAGGATGTTGAATTACTAACCCTTAACCTTTACCAAGATCATCTATATGGGACTATTCACAGTGTGAACGAGAGACTTGTTGTACTGGATTGCTTCTTTCATGTAAACGATCAATTATATTTAACAGAGTAAAAGATGCCCTCCCTGTCCTTACCTCCATGGGGAAGCTAAGCACAAGTTTGTAGGAGTGGCACATGGGAGGTCACTCAGCGCCTTTCCTGGCTGAACCTCTGATCCACCATCCCCGATTTGTTAGGCTCGCCAAAAGAGTATAATGGTGGGGAATTCTCTCCATCACTCGCGAGCCTGCGGGCTGTATTGGTGTGGCAGATCGACGTCAAGCAATCAAATTATGTATGGCTCTGGAGCTCCTGCGACGCCCACTTCTCCCGCTTTGGTCTCTCTTGTAGTCTGCCACGTATCAGCTCACCCTCATCCCAGATACCTTTCGACGAGCGCCATCTCATCTC
>NW_019943043.1:214928-223942 GCF_002910315.2 Salvelinus sp. IW2-2015 | reverse complement strand
CTTCAAATAAACTGGGTCTTCACATGGGCCAGACAGTTCACTGTACTTCAAATAGACTGGGCTTCACATGGGCCCAGGACAGTCACTGTCCACTTTCAAAGTGTAAATGTTGGAAAGTAGTTTAGTAATGGAAAAAGTAAAAATAAATCTTTGCTGTTACGAGAACTGTGCAAGCGTTTGCTGAATGTTTAACGAAACCCTGTAATTTGCCGTTGTCTCCACTTGTCTCCGCGTGAGGGCGAGTTTCCCACATTTCTGGGTTGTGCTTCTGGAACTGGCAGACTTTGTCTTTTTGTTTCTCCCTCTTTTCTTTTTCATATTCCATCTTTATATTCCTCTACTCCCCTGGCTCTGTTGTATCTCTCTCTTCAGTCTCCCTCCATCTTTATGTCCTCTACTCCCCTGCTCTGTCTGTTATCTCTCTCTTCAGTCTCCCTCCATCTTATATACTCTACTTCCCTGGCTCTGTGTTATCTCTCTCTTCAGTCTCCCTCCATCTTTATATTCTCACTTCCCTGGCTCTGCTGTTATCTCCCTCCATCTTTATCTCTAGCTATGTCTTTCTCCCCTCACTTCTGTTTCCCCTTTTTCTTCCCTCTATCTTTATCTTTCAACATTGTATCCCTCTTTCTCTACCTTTCCTCCTGTCCTACCCCCCTCTCTCTCTCCTCTCCTCCTGTCCTTAACCCACCTCTCTCTCTTCCTACCTCCCTCCTGACTTACCCACCTCTTCTCTCTCATTCTCTCTCTCTCTCTCCTCTCTCTCTCTCTCCTTACCCACCTCTCTCTCCTCTCGCTCTCTCGCTCTTCTTTTTTTTTTTACTTTTCTATTGCTTTTATTTTTTATTTCTTAATCGACTCTCTCGCTCTTCTCTCCTCTCCCCCACCCCCCGCCTTATCTGCCTCCTGTTCTGGGAGAGAGAGAGGTGGGTAAGGACAGGAGGGAGGAGGAGAGAGAGAGGTGGGTAAGGACAGGAGGAAAGGTAGAGAAAGAGGGATACAATGTGAAGATAAAGATAGAGGGAAGAAAAAGGGAAACAGAAGTGAGGAGAAAGACATAGCTAGAGATAAAGATGGAGGGAGATAACAGCAGAGCCAGGGAAGTAAAGGATATAAAGATGGAGGGAGACTGAAGAGAGAGATAACAACAGAGCCAGGGAAGTAGAGGATATAAAGATGGAGGGAGACTGAAGAGAGAGATAACAACAGAGCCAGGGGAGTAGAGGACATAAAGATGGAGGGAGACTGAAGAGAGAGATAACAACAGAGCCAGGGGAGTAGAGGATATAAAGATGGAATATGGAAAAAGAAAAGAGGGAGAAAAACAAAAAGGACAAAGTCTGCCAGTTCCCAGAAGCACAACCCAGAAATGTGGGAACTCGGCCCTCACGCGGAGACAGTGGAGACAACGGCAAATTACAGGGTTCCGTAACCATTTTTCAAAAAAAAGGGGGGGGGGGCCCCAAAAAGGCTTTTTGGCCAAAAAAAAAAGTTTTTTCTTTCGTTAAACCCAGGCAAAAGATTTTTTTTACTTTTCCATTCTAACTACTTCCAACATTTACCACATGAGTACAGTGAACTGTCTGGGCCCATGTGAAAGCCCAGTCTATTTGAAGTACAGTGAACTGTCTGCCCATGTAGAAGCCCAGTCTATTTGAAGTACAGTGAACTGTCTGGGCCCATGTGAAGGCCCAGTCTATTGAAGTACAGTAACTGTCTGGGCCCAGTGAAGACCCAGTCTATTTGAAGTACAGTGAACTGTCTGGGCCCATGTGAAGGCCCAGTCTATTTGAAGTACAGTGAACTGTCTGGGCCCGTGTGAAGGCCCAGTCTATTTGTTGTTTCTATAGTAGCTTGGGCCAGAAACAGTGATTTAATAAACAACAGGATATTGATGTCAGTGTGGGRTGGCTGAGTCACAGCTCTGGGCTCAGATGGGACCGACACAAAGGCCTTTCATGAGCAGACCGGGTTTCCTCTGTTACAATACGGAGCAGTGGACTGGCTTCCCGAGGGAGGGCTGCGGTGCAACGCTTGTCCGCTAGTTAGCGCAAACACACACACACACACAGTGTCTCAATCTCACAAATAAACATCCCCAAACAGACAACCAGCTAGCAATTTTTGTATTTATTTTTGGTTCGAGGTAACTGCACCAACAAACAAAATTCTCATGCCCTCTCATCTCTCTGCAGCAGACATTTGGTGAGCAATATGTTGGGAATATCAAATTGCAGTATTGAATCTCAATACATACAGAATCAGCACCTAKGTATGGTGATAATATTGTATTGTGAGGTCCCTGGCCATACCCAGTCCTAACACTTACCTAAATTGCTGTGTGTTGGAGACACTGGGTTTGGTGACAGGTTGGGTGAACTGGTGTCCATGCTGTGGTTCATCAGGTGATCACTGGTCTCCCCATCTTCACTGAGATAGCCAGGTGGAGGAGTCTCTGAAACACATTAGTGTTTACCATTAGTAAACCACAGCAAATAGAGTCAACAATGATTGGTTGGTAGGTTCCTTCTAACACATACCAAAGGCCCCTACACTGCTTCACATATGCATTTTAACAACGCCCTTCATCATCGTGCTCGTAGCCAATGATTTTATTTCAGGGAAGAGGAACCCAGTAGAAAACAGGCTGAATGTATTGACTGACTGAGTTCTACTCCTGACAGGCTGAATGTATTGACTGAGTTAGTTCTACTCCTGACAGGCTGAATGTATTGACTGAGTTAGTTCTACTTGTCCTCCAGAGGTAGTAACAGATCAATGTGCCTGTCTGGTCTCCAACGAGGCACGTGTCTGCTCTGACGGCCTCTCAGCCACCATTTGTGCCCAGGCCAGAGGCTGCCCGTCCTCCTCTGGACTCAGTGTGTGTGTTTTGGCAACTGTTCAATGGCCGTCTGCTGATGTAAGCTCACACCTCTGCTAGAGTCTCTGTCTGAAGGAGAGGGGTCTAGGGCGTCACCCCAAACTCACCGGAAAAGGAAGGAGGAGGGGTCTAGGCGGCCGTCAACCCAAATCACCGAGAAGGAAGGAGAGGGGTCTAGGTGGCCGTCACACTCAAAACTCACTGGAGAAGGAAGGCGAGGGGTCTAAGGTGGCCGTACCGCAACTCACGAGAAGGAAGGAGAGGGGGTCTAGGTGGCCGTCACCAAACTCAACTGAGAAGGAAGGACGAAGGGGTCTAGGTGGCCGTACACCAAACTCACTGAGAAGGAAGGAGAGGGGTCTAGGTGGCCGTACCAGCTTCAAACTCACTGAGAAGGAAGAGAGGGGTCTAGGTGGCCGTCACCCAAACTTGTACACTTGAGAAGCGAAGAGAGGGGTCTAGGTGGCGGTCAACCAAACTCACTGAGAAGGAAGGAGAGGGTCCTAGGTGGCCGTGCACCCAAACTCACCTGAGAAGGAGGAGAGGGGTCTAGGTGGCCGTCACCAAACTTCACCGAGAAGGAAGGAGAAAGGGGTCTAGGTGGCCGTCACTCAAACTCCCTGAGAAGGAAAGGAGAGGGGTCTAGGCGGCCGTCACCCAAACTCACTGAGAAGGAAGGAGAGGGGTCTCGGCGGCCGTCCCCCAAACTCACCGAGAAGGAATGAGAGGGGTCTAGGTGGCCGTACCCCAAACTCAACGAGAAGGAAGCAAGGGGTCTAGGTGGGCCGTGCACCCAAACTCACCTGAGAAGGACGGTAGAGGGAGTCTAGGTGGCCGTCACCCAATTTCACCGAGAAGGAAGCGAAGGGGTCTAGGTGGTCCGCTCACCCAAAGCCACTGAGAAGGAAGGAGAGGGGTCTAGGTGGCCGTCACCACAAACTCACCGAGAAGGAAGAGGGGTCTAAGGTGGCCGTCACCCGTCAAACTCACTGAGAAAGGGAAGGAGAGGGTCTTAGGTTGGCCGGCACCCAAACTCACTGGAGAAGGAAAGGAGAGGGGTCTTATGGTGGGCCGTCACCCAACCTCAACTTGAGAAGGAAGGAGAGGGTCTAGGTGGCCGTTCACCCAAATTCACCGAGAAGGAACGAGAGGGGTCTAGGTGGCCGTACCAAACTTCACCGAGAAGGAAGGAGAGGGGTCTAGGTGGCCCGTCACCCAAACTCACTGAGAAGGAAGGAGAGGGGTTCCTACGGCGGCCGTACCCAAACTCACTGAGAAGGAGGAGAGGGGTCTAGGGGCCGTCAACCCAAACTCCACCGGAGAAGCGAAGAGAGGGGTCCTAGTGGCCGTCAACCCAAACTCCACTGAGAAGGAAGGAGAAGGGTCTAGGTGGGCCGTCACCCAAACTCACTGAGAGGAAGGAGAGGGGTCTAGGGTGGCCGTCACGCAAACTCACGTGAGAAGAAGGAGAGGGGTTCTAGGTGGCCGTCACACCAAACTCACTGAGAAGGAGGAGAGGGGTCTAGTGGCCGTCCACCTCAAACTCAAACCGAGAAGGAAGGAGAGGGTCTAGGTGGCCCGTCACAAACTCACCGAGAGGAAGGACGAGGGGTCCTCGGTGGCCGTACCAAACTCACCGAGAAGGAAGGAGAGGGGTCTAGGTGGCCGTCACCTCAACTCACCGAGGAAGGAAGGAGGAGGGTCTAGGTCGGCCCGTCATCCCAAACTCACCGAGAAGGAAAGGAAGGGGTCTAGGTGGCGTCACCAAAACTCACCGAGAAAGGATAGGTAGAGGGTCTTAGGTGGCCGTTCACCCAACCTCAGCCGAGAAAAGGAAGGAGAGGGGTCTAAGGTGGCCGTCACCTCAAACTCACCGAGGAAAGGAAGGAGAGGGGTCTAGGTTGGCCGTTCACCCAAACTCACCGAGAAGGAAGGAGAGGGGTTAGGTGGCCGTCCCCAAACTCACCGAGAAAGGAAGGAGAGGGGTCTAGGTGGCCGTCACCCAACTCACCGAGAAGGAAGGAGAGGGGGTCTAGGTGGCCGTCATTCCAAACTCAACCCGAGAAGGAAAGGAGAGGGGTCTAGGTGGTCCGTCACCCAAACTCACCGAGAAGGAAGGAGAGGGGTCTAGGTGGCCGTCACCCAAACTCACTGAGAAGGAAGGGAGGGGTCTAGGTGCCGTCACCCAAACTCACTGAGAAGGAGGAGAAGGGGTCTAGGCGGCCGTCACCCAACTCACCGAGAAGGAGGAGAGGGGGGTCTATGTGGCCGTCACCCGCAAACTCCCGAGAAGGAAGGAGCGGCGGTTAGGTGGCCGTCACCAAACTCATGAGACCGGAAGGAGCAGGGGTCTAGGTGGCGTCACCAACTCACTGAGAAGGAAGGAGAGGGGTCTAGGTGGCCGTCACCCCTTTACAACCCTCCCGAGAAAGGAAGGAGAGGGGGCTAGGTGGCCGTCAACCGTCAAACTCAGACCGAGAAAGGAAGGAGAGGGGTCTAAGGTGGCCGTCAACGTCAAACTCACTGGAGAAGGAAGGGGCGAGGGGTCTAGTTGGCGGTCACCACGCGTGCAAACTCACCGAAACAGGAGAGAGGGCTAAAGGTGGTCCGGTCAACCTGTCAGAGATGCGTGAAGCCGATAGAACGGCGGGATCGACGTGTCCCAATCGTACCTACTGGCACACCGAGAAGGAAGGAGAGGGGTCTAGGGTGGCCGTCACCAACTCCTGAGAAAGCGAAGGAGAGGGGTCTAGGTGGCCGTTCCGCACTCACTCGCTACAAACTCACCGAGAAAGGAAGGCAGAGTGGGTCTCGGTGGCGTCCACCCATGTGTGTAGTACACCTTTTCGTTTATCACTGAGAAGGAAGGAGAGGGGGTCTAGGTGGCCGTCACACAACTCACCCGACGAAGGAAGGGGGAGGGGTTCTAAGGTGCCGTCACGCACAAACTCACCGAGAAGGAAAACGGAGAGGGTCTAGGTGCGTCACTCACAAGACGTCACCGAGCAAGGAAGGAGAAGTGGGTCTAGGTGGCCGTCACCTCAAATGCAACCGAGAAGGAGGGAGAGGGGTCTAGTGGCCGTCACCCAAACTCAACCGAGAAGGAAGGAGAGGGGTCTAGGTGGCCGTCACCCACACTCACGAGAAGGGAAGGAGGAGAACTGAAGGAAAAGTGTCTGGATAAAAACCTTGGCTGTCACAACTAGACTGTGTGAGAGTGGGCAGACAAGCCCAAATCCCAGACACTGAGCTGTGTGAAACAAGGTCATGCATTGCAAACTCTTGGCCAGTCTCCCTACTCACCTGTCTTGTCCGCTTGAACGTGATTTTAACTTGTTTTGAGACTTTTCTCACCGACTTCCCACTCATTTTAAACTTAGTCTCGCCACTGTAAGACTTTTCTATAACATGCTTCAGAAATCCTGACTGGTCTCACCTGCTCTAGGAATCTGTGTGAGGACTAGTTCTTTCACCCCTTTACTACATGGTCTCACTAAGTTATATGACTGATATGTCACTGGTATGGTAGATGACTGATATGTCACCTGGTATGTAGACTTGTCTCACTAGTTACATGACTGATATGTCACCTGGTATGTAGACTGGTCTCACTAGTTACATGACTGATATGTCACCTGGTATGTAGTTGCTCTGTGGCTCGATGCCGGCGGGGAAGTTGGTGTTCTCTGGGATGGAGTGGCTGTAGTCGTCCAGAGGAGGAAACTCACTGGGAATCTCTGTGTGTCTGGGAACCAGCACAGGAGGCAGCACTGCACACACACAATTATACACCACACACACAGTAACACAAAGAACACAATTATATACCACACACACAGCAAGACAAAGAACACAATTATACACCACACACACAGTAACACAAAGAACACAATTATACACCACACTCACAGCAACACAAAGAACACAATTATACACCACACACACAGTAACACAAAGAACACAATTAGACATCACACACAGACAGCAACACAAAGAACACGATTAGACATCACACAGACAGAAACACAAATACAATTAGACACCACACACACAGACAGAAACACAAAGAACACAATTATACACCACACACACAGACAGAAACACAAAGAACACAATTATACACCACACACACAGTAACACAAAGAACACAATTAGACACCACACAGACAGTAACACAAAGAATACAATTAGACATCACACAGACAGAAACACAAAGAATACAATTAGACACATCACAACCAGACAGAAACACACAAGAACACGAATTAGACATCACACACAGACAAAACACAGACAAAAACCAATTAGCAACCACACAAGACAGATCCAAAGAGCAAACACAATTAGACATTACACACAGACAAAAACCAATTAGACATTGCATCACAGCCAGAAGAAACACAGAAGAATTACAATTAGACACCACACACACAGACAGAAACACAAGATACAATTAGATAACCAACAGAAACACACAGACAGACACACAAAAGAATACAATTAGACAACACACACACGACAGAAACACAAAGAATACAATTAGAACATCAAACAACAGACAAAGAAACACAAGAATACAATAGACATCAAACAGACAGAAACACAAGAATACAATTAGACACCACACAGACAGAAACAGATAAATTAGACACACAGACAGAAACACAAAGACACAAATTAGAACATCACACAGACAGTAACACAAAGAACACAATTAGACATCACACAGACAGAAACACAAAGAATACAATTAGACATCACACAGACAGAAACACAAAGACACAAATTAGACATCACACAGACAGAACACAAAGAACACAATTGACATCACACAGACAGAACACAAAGAACACAATTAGACCATCCACAACAGAAACACAAAGAAACAATTAGACATCACACAGACAGAACCAATTAGACACCACCCAGACAGCAACACAAAGAACACAATTAGACACCACACACAGACAGAAACACACAAAACACATTAGACACCAACACACAGACAGAAACACACAAAA
The DNA here is from genome assembly GCF_002910315.2 of Salvelinus sp. IW2-2015. Classification (NCBI taxonomy): domain Eukaryota; kingdom Metazoa; phylum Chordata; class Actinopteri; order Salmoniformes; family Salmonidae; genus Salvelinus; species Salvelinus sp. IW2-2015. The sequence goes on along the minus strand of NW_019943043.1, from coordinate 216,040 downwards.
CAACAATTAAGACATCACACAGACAGAAAACAATTAGACATGCATCACACACGAAGACAAACACAAAGAACACAAATGCACAGATACGGTGCATTGTTTCTCTAAACACACAAAGGTATAGATCGCCTCAAACTGTCATTTGTGAAAACATAAAGAGCTGAGCCTTCCAACCTGTCAAACTAGTAGTCACAGAGCCAATACATTTACAAGATGTGCAATACATGCTACTGAGGTGAAGCTCATTGAACTCTGGTGGTTTTTAATGAAAGGGGACAGTTGTCCGTACCTGGCGTCTCCACCCTCTGGTAGTGGTAGGGGTTGACACACACCTCATCCTTCTTGGTGTGGAAGCGTACTCACAGAGCTCCACGGCCCGCAGCTCGTGGTGGGACTGCAGGTCGGGCCAGCGCCACAGGCGGCAGTAGATGACGTGGGGAGGCCCTTCCCTGTGGGACACCTGTAACCGTCCATCCAGAGACCTGGCAGAGACAGAGAGAGGTTTGTTTTGTTGTTACTGCTTTGGAGTTATAGTTCATCAATTGTTTTGCCTTTTGGAACGTTGCTTGAATAGTTTGATGTTCTTGAAATGGCCAAGCAGGCAACTCCAAAACGGTAATTCACAATCTCACGACTAAAGAGTGTACAGAGAAGATCACACCCCATACACTGAGTATAGGCAAAAACATGTCACCTTGCCGAGCAAAACACTTTAAAGGCCCCCCCACCCGCAATTATATACAATTATATAGAAGAGTGTGCAATTTTATACACTACATGAAATGTGTTTCCATGGCCGAGCAGCCGCACACAAGCCTAAGATCACCATGAGCAATGCCAAGCGTCAGCTGGAGTGGTGTAAAGCTCACCGCCATTGGACAATGAAGCAGTGGACACGTTCTCTGGAGTGATGAATACACTTCACCATCTGGCAGACAGAGGTACGAATCTGGGTTTGGCGGATGCCAGGAGAACGCTACCTGCAACTGTAAAGTTTGGTGGAGGAGGAATATGTTTTTCCATGTTTCGGGCCATTAGTTCCAGTGAAGGGAAATCTTAATACTAGCAAACACAATAATATTCTAGACGATTCTATGCTTCCAACTTTGTGGAAG
>NW_019943043.1:200809-213627 GCF_002910315.2 Salvelinus sp. IW2-2015 | reverse complement strand
AAGAATACAATTAGACACACACACACAGACAGAACACAAAGAATACAATTAGACACCACACACACAGACAGAAACACAAAGAATACAATTAGACATCAAACAGACGAACACAAAGAATACAATTAGACATCACACAGACAGAACACAAAGAATACAATTAGACACCAACACACAGACAGAAACACAAAGAACCAATTAGACATCACACAGACAGTAACACAAAGAAACAATTAGACATCACACAGACAGAAACACAAAGAATACAATTAGACATCACACAGACAGAAACACAAGAACACAATTAGACATACACAGACAGTAACACAAAGAACACAATTAGACATCACACAGACAGAAACACAAAGAACACAATTAGACATCACACAGACAGAAACACAAAGAATACAATTAGACATCACACAGACAGAAACACAATTAGACACCACACACAGACAGCAAACACAAAGAACACAATTAGACACACCACAGAGAACACACAAAACAATTAGACCCACACACAGACAGAAACACACAAAAACAATTAGACATCACACACAGACAGAAACACAATTAGACATGCATCACACACAGACAAACACAAAGAAAAAATGCACAGATACGGTGCATTGTTTCTCTAACACACAAAGGTATGATCGCCTCAACTGTCATTTGTGAAAACATAAAGAGCTGAGCCTCTCACACCTGTCAAACTAGTAGTCACAGAGCCAATACATTTACAAGATGTGCAATACATGCTACTGAGGTGAAGCTCATTGAACTCTGGTGGTTTTAATGAAAGGGGAAAGTTGTCCGTACCTGGCGTCTCCACCCTGGTAGTGGTAGGGGTTGACACACACCTCATCCTTCTTGGTGTGGAGGCGTACTCAAGAGCTCCACGGCCCGCAGCTCGTGGTGGGACTGCAGGTCGGCGCCAGCGCCACAGGCGGCAGTAGATGACGTGGGGAGGCCTTCTGTGGGACACTGTAACCGTCCATCCAGAGACCTGGCAGAGACAGAGAGAGGTTTGTTTGTTGTTACTGCTTTGGGTTATAGGTTTCATCAATTGTTTTTGCCTTTTGGAAGTTGCTTGAATAGTTTGATGTTTCTTGAAAAGGCCAAGCAGGCAACTCCAAAACGGTAATTCACAATCTCACGACTAAAGAGTGTACAGAGAAGATCACACCCCATACACTGAGTATAGGCAAAAACATGTCACCTTGCCGAGCAAAACACTTTAAAGGCCCCCCCACCCGCAATTATATACAATTATATAGAAGAGTGCAATTTTATACACTACATGAAATGTGTTCCATGGCGAGCAGCCGACACAGCCTAAGATCACCATGAGCAATGCCAAGCGTCAGCTGAGTGGTGTAAAGCTCACCGCATTGGACAATGAAGCAGTGGAACACGTTCTCTGGAGTGATGAATACACTTCACCATCTGGCAGACAGAGGTACGAATCTGGGTTTGGCGGATGCCAGGAGAACGCTACCTGCCAACTGTAAAGTTTGGTGGAGAGGAATATGTTTTTCATGTTTCGGGCCCATTAGTTCCAGTGAAGGGAAATCTTAATACTACAGCACACAATAATATTCTGAGATTCTATGCTTCCAACTTTGTGGAAGGGCTTTTCTGTTTCAGCATGCCCTGTTGCGACAAATGAGGTCCATACAGAAATGGTTTGTCGAGATCGGCGTGGAAGAACTTGACTGGCCTGCACAGAGCCCTGACCTCAACCCCATCGAACACCTTTGGGATGAATTGGAACACCGACTGCGAGCAAGATCTAAACGCCCAACATCAGTGCCCGACCTAACTAATGCTCGTGGCTGAATGAAAGTAAGTCCCTGCAGCAATGTACCAACATCTAGTGGAATGCCTTCCCAGGAGAGTGGAGGCTATTACAGCAGCAAAGGGGGGGGACAACTCCATATTAATACCCATGATTTTGGAATGAGATGTTGGACTAGCTTTTTTCCCCCACATACTTTTAGTAATGTAGTACATACAGTTGAAGTCAGAAGTTTACATACACCTTATCCAAATACATTTAAACTCAGTTTTTCACAATTCCTGATATTTAATCCTAGTAAAATTTCCCTGTCTTAGGTCAGTTAGGATCACCACTTTATTTTAAGAATGTGAAATGTCAGAAAAATAGAAAGGATAATTATTTCTTTCATCACATTCTCAGTGGGTCAGAAGTTTACATACACTCAATTAGTATTTGGTAGCATTGCCTTTAAGTTGTTTAACTTGGGACAAACGTTTCAGGTAGCCTTCCACAAGCTTCCCACAATAAGTTGGGTGAATTTTGGCCAATTCCTCCTGACAGAGCTGGTGTAACAGTCAGGTTTGTAGGCCTCCTTGCTCGCACACGCCTTTTCAGTTCTGCCCACATATTTTCTATGTGATTGAGGTCAGGGCTTTGTGATGGCCACTCCAATACCTTGACTTTGTTGTCCTTAAGCCATTTTGCCTCAACTTTGTAAAAGTATGCTTAGGGTCATTGTCCATTTGGAAGACACATTTGCAACCTTTTCCTCCTCATGAGGAAACATTTGCAACCTCATCCTCCTCATGATGCCACCTATTTTGTGAAGTGCACCAGTCCCTCCTGCAACAAAGCACCCCCACAACATGATGCTGCCACCCCCGTGCTTCACGGTTGGGATGGTGTTCTTCGACTTGCAAGCCTACCCCTTTTTCCTCCAAACATAATGATGATCATTACGGACAAACAGTTCTATTTTTGTTCCATCATACCAGAGGACATTTCTCCAAAACACCGTATGATTTTTCCATGTGCAGTTGCAACCGTAGTCTGGCTTTTTATGGCAGTTTTGGAGCGTGGCTTCTTCCTTGCTGAGCGGCCTTTCAGTTATGTTCGATATAGGACTCGTTTAACTGTGGATATAGATACTTTTGTACCTGTTTCCTCAGCATCTTCACAAGGTCCTTTGCTGTGTTCTGGGATTGATTCGCACTAAGGTACGTTCATCTCTAGGAGACAGAACGCATCTCCTTCATGAGCGGTATGACGGCTGCATGGTCCCATGGTGTTTATACTTGCGTACTATTGTTTGTAGATGAACATGGTACCTTCAGGCATTTGGAAATTGCTCCAAGGATGAACCAGACTTGTGGAGGTCTACAATTTTTTTTCCTGAGGTCTTGGCTGATTTCTTTTGATTTTCTCATGATTCAAGCAAGAGGCACTGAGTTTGAAGGTATGCTTGAAATACATCCACAGGTAACCTCCATTGACTCAATCAGTAGCTTCTAAAGCCATGACATCATTTTCTGGATTTTCCAAGCTGTTTAAAGGAACAGTCACATTAGTGTATGTAAACTTCTGACCCACTGGAATTGTGATACAGTGAATTATAAGTGAATAATCTGTCTATAAACATTGTTGGAAAAAATTACTTGTGTCATGCACAAAGTAATATGTCAGAACGACTTGCCAAAACTATAGTTTTTTTACAAGAATTTGTGGAGTGGTTGAAAAACTAGTGACTCCAACCTAGTGTATGTAACTTCAACTTCAACCGATAGATATCTATTATAGAAGGGGGGGGGGGGGGCAGTTGCCCATCCCTGGGCTGACTATATAACATGTATTAAATATGCTCATGTTGCTCTGTCTCATTCTGATGCACCGTGATTTAGGATCCCAGTAGCAGAGGGAGGCTGTCTAGGCCACAGAAGACCAGTTACTAGGTTACAATACTGACAGGGTTTCTCCCCATGGCCATCTGTTGTCAGTGAAACATGTAGACCACTCAGCCAGGGTACGTGTAGAGTGAACAGCCTGCACTCTTGAACTGAACAAAAATGATTCCATTATAACCATGTAAACATTCAAACCATTACCAATGGAATCAYAAATGTTCCTTCATAGAATTTCAGACAGTCAGAAAGACATCTTCACAGCGTATAAAATCAAACTACACAGCAGTCACACCACAGCTTGTGAATGTTTGGTTTAATACAACCCCTTATTGTCATGGGTCAGAGCTGTGTGATAAGGGTTTTAGCTCTAATAATAATAGTGGCAATGATATCACTAACTCAGAGACAGGAAGTGTAAAAGGAGAAGCTACACATGGCTTTCAGCTTGTTATTAGTAGGAMAACTTGTGGTGGGGGTTAGGAAACGTGCAGCTGATTCATCACGACTGAATTTCACCTTTTTTTGTAACTTTACTGTTAATTCTCTGGTTACAATTACATGGTTGAAGTTCTGAGGTGAATTATTACCATCTTGGTAAAGAGACATTATCCTGCTGACGGTCCAAAGCAAACGATGAGAACATTAGGTCATTTCATGTCATTTCAGCCAGCCATGACACCCACCATCTCAGATTGGTCTGAAAACGTTTCTGTAGTTAGAAACAGATATGATTCCCATTCCTGAAACATTTTGTTGACATTTTATCGCAGAGAAATTTAGCTAATTGATTGCAACCAAATTGGCCATTTGAATTTATAAGATTCAGATGATATTCAGTAAATATAATGCCCAACATCCAATTTGGTCCAAACTTCTTCCTACAAATGAGTAAGACATGAATAATCCATTTCTTATTTCAAAAGACACCCAAGGACCCTATGACAATCCAACAACCAGTGTACACTATTAGTTCTCTATATTTAACAAGTAGTACGGAGCTGCGGCTTGGAGTATTGTTTCGTCATCCTATGTAATATATTCTCTGTGAATCTGGTGATGTTTTTTTAGAGGTCGACCAATTAAAATCGGCATGGCCAATTAATTTGGGCCGATTTCAAGTTTTCATAACAATCGGTAATCGGCATTTTTGGACGCCGATTACATTGCAATCCACGAGGTGACTGCGTGGCAGGCTAACCACCTGTTACGCGAGTGCAGCATCAAAAGGACCTTGTGGATGCAAGGAGCCAAGGTAAGTTGCTAGCTAGCATTAAACTTATCCTATAAAAAACAATCAATCTTAACATAATCACTAGTTAACTACACATGGTTGATGATATTACTAGGTTAACTAGCTTGTCCTGCGTTGCATATAATCAATGCGGTGCCTGTTAATTTATCATCGAATCACAGCCTACCATCACAAACGGGTGATGAATCGCTGCACCAATTTACCAAATCATAAACATCAATACCTTTCTTAAAATCAATACACAAGTATATATTTTTTAAACATGTGTCACTTCTCTTGCCTTCAGTGCAAGCAGAGTCAGGGTATATGCAGCAGTTTGGCTCGTTGCGAACTGTGTGAAGACCATTTCTTCCTAACAAAGACCGTAATTAATTTGCCAGAATTGTACATAATTATGACATAACATTGAAGGTTGTACAATGTAACAGCAATATTTAGACTTCGGGATGCCACCCGTTAGATAAAATACGGAACGGTTCCGTATTTCACTGAATAAAACGTTTTGTTTTCGAAATGATAGTTTCCGGATTTGACCATATTAATGACCTAAGGCTTGTATTTCTGTGTGTTTATTATATTATAATTAAGTCTATGATTTGATATTTGATAGAACAGCCTGACTGANTTGACCATATTAATGACCTAAGGCTTGTATTTCTGTGTGTTTATTATATTATAATTAAGTCTATGATTTGATATTTGATAGAACAGCCTGACTGAGCGGTGGTAGGCAGCAGCAAGCTCGTAAGCATTCATTCAAACAGCATTTTCCTGCGTTTGCCAGCAGCTCTTAGCAATGCTTGAAGCACAGCGCTGTTTATGACTTCAAGCCTATCAACTCCTGAGATTAGGCTGGCAATACTATAGTGCCTATAAGAACATCCAATAGTCAAAGGTATATGAAATACAAATGGTATAGAGAGCAATAGTCCTATAATAACTACAACCTAAAACTTCTTAACTGGGAATATTGAAGAATCACCAGCTTRCATATGTTCTCATGTTCAGAGCAAGGAACTTAAACATTAGCTTTTTTAAATTTTTACATGGCACATATTGCAATTTAACTTTTTTCTCCAACACTGTTTTTGCATTATTTAAACCAAATTGAACATGTTTCATTATTTATTTGAGACTAAATTGATTTTATTTATGCATTATATTAAGTTAAAATATGTGTTCATCGGTCATTATTACAAATATATATATAAAAATAAAATATGCCAATTAATCGGTATCGGCTTTTTTTGGTCCTCCAATAATCGCTATCGGCGTTGAAAAATCATAATCGGTCGACCTCTAGTTTTTTCCCTGTTCGGGTTCAACCTGGTCCCCCATTAAGCTCTTTAGAAGCCTGTACGTCAGCAGGAGAGTCTCAGCGGAGCAACGAGGAGTCTGGCCGGCCAACCAGTGACCTCACCGTACCAACGCTCCATGCTGTAATGTGATTGGAGGAGCCTTCAGTGGTACTCAGCCAGACTGAGCGCGTGTGTGTTAGTCTCAGCCAACTACTGTTCCTCCGGAGGGAAAACATCAGGGACTTTAATATTTCATAGCGGCTTTTCACTGTCTTGGCATTTTGAGAAAGGGGAGGGGGGGGGGGGGTTACAAGCAGAATCCCTCTGTGTGCTGGTGGTGGAGGACAGGTGTGTGTGTGTGTGTGTGTGGGTTGGGATTCAACAATGTTGCCTTAAACCAAACTAAATAATTAAACCATGAAAACCTGTGTGTGTATCCAACAGCAGAAAATCTATAACATACAGTCCCTAATCAGAAATCACATTGTCACACAGAGCATTCAGTTCTCTATCRCGACGAGCTCTCGGTRCTACTCAAACACATCCTCCGGTTCMTATTAAACAAAGAAGTTATTTCACACAGCGCATGGCACAGGGCAAGGTCCCCTTTTATGAGCCCCAATTGGCTGAAAAGGAGTCAGTGGGTTGGTGTTGCCACAGCCCGTACACGAGCAGCCATTTCCTGGGGCTTTGCACATCAGTGAGTCCTGTGGCCATCATAAAGAATTAAGGTTAATGGGGGGCTGGGTTAGCTCAGCTCACTCTCTCGTGTTCTGTGCGTGTGTGTGTGTGTGTGTGTGTGTGTGTGTGTAACTATCCTTGTGGGTACCAGAAGTCCTCACAAGGATAGCAAAATATGGAACATTTGGATAAGTGGGGACATTTTTCCGATCCACACGAGGAAAAATGCTATTTTAGGCTTAGGGGTTACATTTAAGGTTAAAATAAGGGTTATAATTAAGGCTATGGGTTACAGGTAGGTTTAGGAGTTCGGTATAGTTTTAGGGTTATGGGTTAAGGTTAGGCTTGGGTGTGTATTTGAGTCAGTGTAGTATTTTCAAAAAGTATATCAAATACATTCCAATATTCAACTACTAGTTGTTTTTTAAACTAACTAGATAACTAAAGGTTATCAGAATAATTGTTTTTTAAACTAACTAGATAACTATTTTTTAAACTAACTAGATAACTAAAGGTTATCTAGTTAACTAATTTTTAAACTATCAGAATAATTGTTTTGAAATGTATTGAAAAGTAATAGAAATAGGGAACCCAGGTTTAGGGTGTGTGTGTGTGTGTGTGTGTGTGTGTGTGTGTGTGTGTACAGACTGGGCTGAGGTGATATAACTGCGTCTCAGGCCCATGCTCTACAGTGGGTGTTTTCCTTTGGGGTTTAGGCTGGGGGTTGACACTGAACATGGAACAGACAAAAACATCCTATTCACCAAAACTATTACGGTGTGTGGCAAAACCACATTTACAGCAGAACTGTGCAGATACAACGTTTGGTAACAGAATAAACCAGAGGGAGATTTTACCGTAATTTCCAGTAAATGTTTTTAGTTTTATTTACTATGGTAATTGTTAAAAGTAGTCTTTGTGCATAGAATTGTATGGTTTGTTAAACTTTGAAAAATCAATCGTTTTTGTTTGGAATACATTTTAAAATGAAATCCAGAAGTCTCTGCGTAATTCCGTTACTTGGAATTGCCCATTCTCATTCCCTGACTCAGTCCTTCACTGGGACACTACTCTCATCACTGCACCCCCGCAACAGCTTTCTGGTCTGGACCAACTCCGGTCCAGGAAACACAAGACACACAGATTCAGACGCAGACTTAATGTGCTGTTCTAACGTGAGGGATTCCATTCCACAGTCCAGGGAGGGAGGAAGGGACCATACAACAAGCCCTAGACAAAAACGCCAACAACTTCACATACAGCCACTGAGTCACTGTTCAAGACATTTACCACAGCGAATAGCAGTGAACCGTTGCCCAGAACAACCCCCAGCCATTCATAACATGCCACCGTCCCGGAGCGACTACCATGTTGTTGGAGGGGCCATACCGAGCCCCAGATGACCTCACACTCTTCAAATGCTTTATGAGTATGTGGAGCGCGTTGTGTTTCAAATATTTCAGGATGGCAGTAGAGGAATGGTTTTGACCCTGTATGCCTGCCGTGGTGGTGGTGGTGGGCTAGAACTCTGACAAGACATGAAAGATGGATCGGGTGCTGGTAAAACACCAAATGGGTTCAGGAAGGATCCGGAGTCCAAGCCCTCCATGGCTCCAGAACAGTTATTGCCAGGCCCTAGGTATGGCTGTGTGACTCAGGCTAGTTACACTGACTGAACATCTCAGCACTCCGCACTGGGGGGGGGGGGGGGGGACAGACCATATACAAAAGTAATATCCTTTCAGTGACAGAAACTGGGTAAACAAGAACATGACCTTCCACCAGCCTAATTTCAGAAGTCTATCTAGAGTATCTAGGGGGAAAACTAGTGAGAAGTGGTGAGTCACTAGGCCTAGCTAATGGAGCACGGATATTCATGTTGAGCCCCACAGCAGTCCCGATTCCATTCCTATACAGCTAGGCCTATGCAGCGTTACAGTATAGCCCGGTATACACCCGACACTTACATGCAACTTCAGCTATCAGAATACGAAGACAGCATTGAAAAGACGGGTCTAAGCCAACAAAAGTTGCATTGGCTAGAGTTATTCTAACCTGTTTGCAATCCCTTTAGCGTTGCTCGCTTGCCGGCTAGTTACAGAGGTCAGCTGGCTAGATAATGTCAGTAGCCAACTACTGCCATTAAGTTTGTGTTATCAGATGTAGCCTGTTCCACCGTGTGCAGAATGCATTCAGGCATTTGATTAAAGCGTGACAAAGGAAATGTGTTTACAATGTGGACATGTAAATGTAGGTGTTGAACTGATGTGAAAAGGGAAAGGGTTATACGTTGATTTTGCTCTGGGGGAACTGGGTGGAGGGTTCTGTGGCTCTCCAACAGAGACTGACCCGGAGCCCCCTCACAACCCTGGAGGAGATGGGAGACCTGCACCCTAAATCCCCCTGCCTCACCCACGTTGCCTGCTGTTGTGTGTGTTGTCTATGTTTGTGTAGTATGGAGAAGGGCCCAGATTTGTGGGTTGGTACAGCTGCTGCTGCTGGTTGTGTGAGTGGGGGTTCTCAGATTTAAGGGGTTGGTGGGGTGTGTGTGAAGGATGTGTGTGTGTGTGTGTGTCTGCCTCAGATCAGAGACTCCGACTGGCCCAGGCTGAGCTGCACTAATCTGAGGGGGCAAAACAAACACTTTGAAGCACGAACAGTCACACACTGGCTACGGTTCTGTGCTCCAAGCGCCACTGAACACACACACACACACACCCCTCTGTGGACCAAGGCCAAAACTTTCTTCAACTCACTCAGCACACTGCTACAGTGAGTCAAAAGGAAGTTTGACTGGAAGAAAAACATCCACCAGGCTACATCATTGTACTTATTTAAGATATTTAAATGAATGACAGTTTATTCACTAATAATCCTAATCCAGAGAAGATTGTCTGTCTCAGTTGCAGTGCTCAGGCTAGTGTTCTGTCTGTTTTGTTTGTTTTTAGTTGCAGTGCTCAGGCAGTCTCTCTGTCTGTTTGTTTAGTTGGCAGTGCTCAGGTAGTCTCTCTGTCTGTTGTAGTTTGCATGCTCAGGCTGTGGTCTCTGTCTGTTTGTTTTTGTTTGTTTTTAGTTGCAGTGCCCAGCGTAGTGTCGTCTGTCTGTTTTTAGTTGCAGTGCTCAGGCTAGTCTCTCTGTCTGTTTTAGTTGCAGTGGCTCAGGCTAGTGTCTCTGTCTGTTTGTTTTGTTTTTAGTTGCAGTGCTCAGGCAGTCCTCCCTGTCTGTTTAGTTTGCAGTGCTCTCAGGCTAGTCTCTGTCTGTTTGTTTTTAGTTGCAGTGCTCAGGCTAGTCTCTCTGTCTGTTTTAGTTGAGTGCTCAGGCTGATGTCTCTGTCTGTTTGGTTTTTAGTTGCATGCTCAGGCTAGTCTCTCCTGCTGTTTATGTCAGTGCTCAGGCGTGTCTCCTGTTTTTGTTGCCAGTGCTCAGGCAGTGTCTGTCTGTTTTAGTTGCAGTGCTCAGGCTAGTGTTCCTTGGCAATATTAGGTTAAGCATTAAGCAAAGGCCCTAAAGCAACATCCAGGGTGGTCTGCAATACTTTTATCAGTTGAAATCAAATGACGCACAACGTATTTTGGTCCAGGCTAGATCCTCCCTGCCTATCTAATGGTTGAACCTTTTTAACTTTCAGTTAGCGTTGCATCTTGGCTGAACGAACATTAGCCTTTTCCCCCGTGTTTGATGTTGGTGTTGAGACCGCCCCAGACGCAGGCACACATTGTCCTTACTCCAGCTGTGCTCACTGAAACAGGATGCGTTGTGTTTTGAGCTGAGGGGAAGAGAGGAGATTCTAACTAGCTAGCAGGTGAATGACTGGCGGGCAGGTGCACACACCCTTAGGATTTCCTCCGGACATGGAAGCTGTAAAGGTAGAGTTCAGGAAGTGTTTGTTATCATTTAGGCCCCCCCCCATGTTTTGCTTGCTGATGCAGTGTCATTTACCAGGCTACCCTGACTGCATCCAGTCAGATTGGACACTTTGGCTGGCCACAAGCTTTTATGATGGGGCACAATGGAGGGTGGAGAGGAGAGTAGTCGGGCAGGGGGACAGCGGAGAGGCGTGGGGGAGGGGGGGGGGGGGGCAGCAGACACTCTGAGCCGCCTGATCTATTGAGACAGTCTGTTATTCTTTACCCCCTTTGTCCTGCTCTCTCTCTCTCTGCTTCTCTCCCTTCTCCCCTTCTGCTCTCCTCTCTCTCTCTCCTCTCTCGCCCTGCTCTCTCTCTCTCTCGCCCTGCTCTCTCCTTCTCTCTTCCTTCTCTCTCCTGCTCTCTCTCTCTCTCCCCTGCTCTCTCTCTCTCTCGCCTGCCTCTCTCTCTCTCGCCCTGCTCTCTCTCTCTCTCGCGCTTCTCTCTCTCTCTTCTCGCCTGTCTCTCTTCCATCTCGCCCTGCTCTCTCTCTCTCTCGTCCCTGCTCTTCTCTCACCGCTTCTCTCCCTTTCTCCCTCTCTCTCCCTGCTCTCTTCTCGTCTCCTGCTCTCTCCTGCTCTCTCTTCCCTTCTCTCTCCCTGCTCTTCTCTCTCTCTCGTCTCCTGCTCTTCTCTCTCTCTCTCGCCGCTGCTCTCTCTCTCTCTCCCGCTCTCTCTCTCCTGCTCCTCTCCCCTTCTTCTCTCCTCTCTCCTGCCTCTCTCTCTCTCGCCTGCTCTCTCCCTGCTTCTCTCCCTTCTCTCTCCTTCTCTCTCCCGTGCTCTCTCCTGCTCTCTCCCTGCTCTTCTCTCTGCTCTCTCCCTTGCTCTCTCTCTCTCTCTCTCTTTTCCTGCTCTCCGTCTCCTGCTCTCTCCTGCTCTCTCCCTCTCTCCTCCCTGCGCTCTCCCTGCCTCTCCTCGCTCTCTTCCCTCTCCTGCGTCTCCTCGCTCTCCCTGCGTCTCCCTGCCTCCCTCCTCTCTCGGTCCTCTCCCTGCTTCTCTCTCTCTCCGTCTCTCTCTCTCTCTCTCTCGCTCCTCTCTCTCTCTTTTCTCTCTCTCTCTCTCCTGCTCTCTCTCTCTCTCCCTTTCGTCCCTTCCTCTCTCTCTCGCTCCTCTCTCTCCTCTGCTCTCTCTTTCTCTCTCTCTCTCTCTCCCTCTCTCCTCCTTCTCTCTTCTCTCTCTTCTCTCTCCCTCTCTCTCTCTCTCTCTCTCTCTCTCTCTCTCTCTCTCTCTCTTCTCTCTCTCTCTCTCTCCTGCTTCTCTCTCTCTCTCTCTCCCTGCTCTCTCTCTCTCTCTTCTCTCTCTCTCTCTCTCTCTCTCTGCTCTTCTCTCTCTCCCTCTGCTCTCTCTCTCTTCCTCTCTTCTCTCTCCTGTCCTCTCTCTCTCTCCCTGCTCCTTCTCTCTCTCGTCTCTCTCCCGCCTCTCTCTTCTCCTCTCTCGTCTCTCTCTCCTTTCCTCCCTCTCTCCCCTCTCTCTCCTCTTCTCTCTCTCTCCTCCTGCTCTCTCTCTCTTCTCTCTCTCTCTCCTGCTCTCTCTCTCTCTCTTTCCTCTCTCTCTTCTCTTCTCTCTCTCTCTCTCTCTCTCTCTCCTCTCTCCTGCCTCTCTCTGCTCTCTCTCTCTCTCGCGTCTCTCTCTCTTTCTTCTCTCTCTCCTGCTCTCTCTCTCTCTCTCCTCTCTCTCCCTGCTCTCTCTCTCTTCTCTCTCCTCTCCGCTCTCCTGCTCGCCTCTCTCTCCTCTCTCTTCTCTCCCTCTCTTCTCTCTCCTCCTCTCTCTCTCTTCTCTCTCTCTCTCTCTCTCTCTCTCTCCTGCTCTCTCTCATATTTCTGTATAAGGACATGGCCATTCTGTTATTGTAGATCAGTGTCTGTAGTTAATGGACATTAGAGACAGGCAGGTAGTTTCTTTGTTGTGTTGCTAGACTGTAGTTAGTCATTATGAGGCAGCAGAAATGGATGTTTAGTCTAACTAGATTCTTATCAAAGCATGGCTTTATAGGCTAGACCAACCG
>NW_019943043.1:197430-200483 GCF_002910315.2 Salvelinus sp. IW2-2015 | reverse complement strand
TGTCCGCTTAGGAAGCAACACTGATTGACAATAAATTTCACAGCTGTTGTGTAAATGGAATAGACAAAAGGTGGAAATTATAGGCAATTAGCAAGACACCCCAATAAAGGAGTGGTTCTGCAGGTGGTGACCACAGACCACTTCTCAGTTCCTATGCTTCCTGCTGATGTTTTGCTCACTTTGAATGCTGCGGTGCTTTCACTCTAGTGGTAGCATGAGACGGGTCTACAACCCACATAAGTGGCTCAGGTAGTGCAGCTCATCCAGGATGGCACATCAATGCGAGCGTGGCAAGAAGGTTTGCTGTGTCTGTCAGCGTAGTGTCCAGAGCATGGAGGCGCTACCAGGAGACAGGCCAGTACATCAGGAGACGTGGAGGAGGCTGTAGGAGGCAACAACCCAGCAGCAGGACCGCTACCTCCGCCTTTGTGCAAGAGAGGAGCACTGCCAGAGCCCTGCAAAATGACCTCCAGCAGGCACAATGTGGACAACATGGAAAGTACTGAAAAATATATATAAACACAACATGTAAATACTGAAAATGTATATAAACACAACATGTAAAGTACTGAAAAGTTATATAAACACAACATGGAAAGTACTGAAAAATGTATATAAACACAACATGTAAAGTACTGAAAAATGTATATAAAACACAACATGTAAAAGTACTGAAAAATGTATATAAACACAACATGGAAAGTACTGAAAAATGTATATAAACACAACATGTAAAGTACTGAAAAATGTATATAAACACACAATGGAAGATACTGAAAAATGTATATTAACACAACATGTAAAGTACTGAAAAATGTATATAAACACAACATGGAAAGTACTGAAAAATGATTATAAACACAACATGTAAAGTACTGAAAAATGTATATAAACACAACATGGAAAGTACTGAAAAATGTATTATAAACACAACATGTAAAGTACTGAAAAATGTATATAAACACAACATGTAAAGTACTGAAAAAAAAATATAAACACAACATGTAAAGTACTGAAAAATACAAGCGCATCATGTAAAGTGTTGGTTTTATGAGCTGAAATAAAATATCCCAGAAATTCTCCATACGCACAAAAAGCTGATTTCTCTCAAATGTTGTACACATTTGTTTACATCCCTGTTAGTGAGCATTGCCAAGATAATCCATCCACCTGACAGATGTGGCCTATCAAGATCAATCATCCACCCGCGACAGCTGATGAAACAGGAGTATTTCTGTCTGTAATAAAGCCCTTTTGTTGTGATAAACTCATTCTGATTATCTGGGCCTGTCTCCACAGTGGGTTGGCCTATGGCTGTGCCCTTGCCCAATCAAGTGGCCGGTAGGTAGCCAGTGGTTAGAGCACTGGGCCAGTAACCAAAAGGTTGCTAGATCGAATCCCAGAGCTGACAAGGTAAAAAAATCTGTCGTTCTGCCCCTGAACAAGGCAGTTCCTAGGCCGGCATTGTAAATAAGAATTTGTTCTTAAACTGAGTTGCCTAGTTAAATAAAGTGAATATGATTATTATTTTTAAATGTGACATCCAGATCAATGTATTTAAAGTGACTGATTTCCTTATAGAACGCTAAGTCAGTAAAATGGTTGAATGGTTGCGTTTAATATGTTTGTTCAGTATGGTGGGCTGGTGGTGTGGTTGTAGTCGTGGCCAATAGGACACAAAGCAGGCTTGTTGTCTGTGTGAGGAGGTAGTGTTTCCTCTCCCCACAGATAGTGGTCAGGCCAAGGCAGAGTAGAGCTTTCTCTCACTAATATAACCTAACTCCTGCTGCCTCCACACTGAGCAGCGGTTGCTAACCAAACAGCAGCCCACACCTTCCCCAAGGCCCCAGCAACCAGCCGCAGCACATTCCTCTGGGCTGACTAACCACGCCTCACACACACACACACACACACACACACACACACACACACTCAGCGCATGGAGGGAGCGTGGAGACCACAATTGGGGCACTCGCACTTAATACCACGACCAGACTTGGCACAGCGAACACACACCACGCGCACAATACCCCTGAACTCTTGCTTGGACACACATAAGCAGTCACAACGAGCCCTTGCTTCGCCTCAAAGACACATGCAGATGAGATCACAGTTTGATTTCACAGAAGTGTGATTGACTTGGAGTTACATTGTGTTGTTTAAGTGTTCCCTTTATTTTTTTTAGCAGTATATATATATATATACACATATTTTTTTTTATTTTATTTAAATCGGCCGATTAACCTGTATCGGCTTTTTTTGTCCTCCAATAATCGGTATCTGTATCGGCGTTGAAAAATCATAATCGGTCGACCTCTAGTCACGATACCAGAATTTTGACTTCGATACCGATACCAGGTTAAGTAACAATACTCAATACTCTTTACCAAAACCACAGGAAATAAATAAGGCATATTAGCTAAAGTCCCAGAATGGCCCTTAATCCAGACACAAACTCAGGGACTGTCTTTCTCATGCTCWAACATGCTGCAGTGTGAGTCGGTGGCACCAGACTGCAGCCCTGCAGCCAGAGGGACGTGTGTGGACAAGACAGGCTGCTGCTCCCGGGTCCTGGCCCAGAACCAAGAGAGAGAGAATTCTGTGCCGCCTGTTACAGTTCTGCTCTCTCAGCTCTGCTCCACAGTAAAGGCCTACAGTTTGGGACGGGTCAAGAGGGAAGACCAGTTCAAATAGTCAACTCATSAAACTATTTGACAATTGCTCCTAATTTTCAAATAGGATTGTCAATTCCATTCTATTTTATTCATTTTAATGTATTGACAGCCGGCGAGATGGAATTGACTCTGGATGTCTCTTTCTCCTAATCCTTAAAACTGTTGATTTTATATATTTATTATTTAACCTTTATTTAACTAGGCAAGTCAGTTAAGAACAAATTCTTATTTACAATGACGACCTAGCAGGGAACAAGTGGGTTAAACTGCCTTGTTCAGGGGCAGTACGACAGATTTTAACCTTGTCAGCTCGGGGATTCCATCTAGCAACCTTTCGGTTACTAGCCCAATGCTCTAACCACTAGGCTACCTGCTGGT
>NW_019943043.1:185251-196899 GCF_002910315.2 Salvelinus sp. IW2-2015 | reverse complement strand
GTTTCTAGCTGTACGTCTGCCTGCATCATGCATGTCTGTTTTCTACCTGTAGTCTGCCAGCATCGTGATGTCTGTTTATACCTGTAGTCTGCCTGCATCATGATGTCTGTTCTACTGTAGTCTGCCAGCATACGGATGTCTTTCTTCTAGCCTGTAGTGTCCTCGCATCTTGATGTCTGTTCTACTGTAGTCTAGCCTGCACTTGATGTCTGTTCTACGTGTAGTCTGCCTGCATCGTGATGTCTGTTCTACCTGTAGGACTGCCTGCATCTTGATGTCTGTTTTACCTGTAGTCTGCCTGCATCTTGATGTCTGTTTAACTGTAGTCTGCCTGCATCGTTGATGTCTGTTTCTCCTGTAGTCTGCCTGCATCTTGAGTCTGTTTTACCTGTAGTCTGCCTGCATCTTGATGTCTGTCTCTACCTGTAGTCTGCCTGCATCTGATGTCTGTTTACCTTAGTCGCCTGCATCTTGATGTCTGTTCTACGCTGTAGACTGCCTGCATCTTGATGTCTGTTTACCTGTAGTCTGCCTGCATCTTGATGTCTGTTTTACCTGTAGTCTGCCTGCATCGTGATGTCTGTTTACCTGTAGTCTGCCTGCATCGTGATGTCTGTTCAACCTGTAGTCTGCCTGCATCGTGATGTCTGTTCTACTGTAGTCTGCCTGCATCTTGATGTTGTTCTACTGTAGCTGCTGCATCTTGATGTCTGTTTTACCTAGTCCTGCATCTTGGATGTCTGTTTTACTGTAGTCTGCTGCATCTGATGTCTGTTTTACCTGTAGTCTGCCTGCATCGTGATGTCTGTTCTACGTAGTCTCCTGCTCTGATGTCTGTTCTACCTGTAGTCTCCCTGCATCTTGATGTCTGTTTTACCTGTAGTCTGCTGCATCTTGATGTCTGTTTACCGTGTAGTCTGCCTGCATCCTGATGTCTGTTCTACCATGTGGACTGCCTGCATCGTGATGTCTGTTTTACCTGTAGTCTGCCTGCATCGTGATGTCTGTTCTTACCTGTAGTCTGCCTGCATCTTGATGTCTGTTTCCTGTAGTCTGCCTGCATGTTATGTCTGTTCTACCTGTAGTCTGCCTGCATTCGTGATGTCTGTTCTACTGTAGTCTGCCTGCATCTTGATGTCTGTTTTACCTGTAGTCTGCCTGCATCGTGTGTCTGTTCTACTGTAGTCTGCCTGCATCGTGATGTCTGTTCTACTGTAGTTGCCTGCATCTTGATTGCTTTCTACCTGTAGTCTGCCTGCATCGTGATGTCTGTTCTACCTGTAGTCTGCCTGCTCGTGATGTCTGTTCTACTGTAGACTGCCTGCATCTTGATGTCTGTTTTACCTGTAGTCTGCCTGCATCTGATGTCTGTTTACCTTAGTCTGCTGCAATCTTGATGTCTGTTTTTACTGTAGTCTGCCTGCATCTTGATGTCTGTTTACCTGTAGTTGCCTGCATCTTGATGTCTGTTCTACCTGTAGTCTGCCTGCATCTTGATGTCTGTTTTACCTGTAGTCTGCTGCCATCTTGATGTCTGTTTACTGTCTGCCTGCAATCTTGTATGCTCGTTTTCTACCTGTAGTCTGCCTGCATCTTGAGTCTGTTTTACCTGTAGTCTGCCTGCATCGTGATGTCTGTTCTACCTGTAGTCTCCTGCATCGTGATGTCTGTTCAACTGTAGTCGCCTGCATCTGTGATGTCTGTTCTACCTGTAGTCTGCTGCATCTTGATGTCTGTTCTACCTGTAGTCTGCCTGCATCTTTGATGTCTGGTTTACCTGTAGTCTGCTGCATCTTGATGTCTGTTTTACCTGTAGTCTGCCTGCATCTTGATGTCTGTTTTACCTGTAGTCTGCCTGCATCTTGATGTCTGTTCTACTGTAGTTCTGCCTGCATCTTGATGTCTGTTTATCCTGTAGTCTGCCTGCATCTTGATGTCTGTTCTACCTGTAGACTGCCTGCATCGTGATGTCTGTTTTACCTGTAGTCTGCCTGCTCGTGATGTCTGTTCTACCTGTAGTCTGCCTGCCATTCTCTGATGTTCTGTTCTACCTGTAGTCTGCCTGCATCGTGATGTCTGTTCTACCTGTAGACTGCCTGCATCTTGAGTGTCTGTTTTTACCTGTATCTAGCCTGCATCAGTGATGTCTGTTCTACCTGTAGCTGCCTGCATCGTGATGTCTGTTCTACCTGTAGACTGCCTGCATCGTGATGTCTGTTCTACCTGTAGTCCTCCTGCATCGTGATGTCTGTTTACCTGTAGTCTGCCTGCATCTTGATGTCTGTGTCTACTTGTACATTTTTTGAAAGAAGTCTGCCTGATAATACAGGGAAATAAGGAAATATCTTACAGTCAGAGTAAAATATTAAAATGGACATCCTTCCTGCAAGATAAAAACAGCTGGGCTGAAGGGAATCCTATTATGAAGGCCCGTTTATGAATGATGAATGATGATGAGTGATGATGGATTGCAAAGATTGGCATTTTCATATATCCGTTCTAAAGCATTTTTGTCTGGATGGTTGAGTGCTATCCTTTGGCATTCCAATCAGGAACAGGCAGAGAAGAGCTGGGATGATTCAGATTGCTGACTGCATCAACAGTCCCCACCCTTTGCATCCATTACTCATAGTGTAGCTCAGTTTCTGTCACCAACACTGACGTATATGGTAACTATCTATTTTTATAAAGCACGCAACAATACACACACTCTCTCTCATAACAGACATCATGATGCAGGCAGACTACAGGTAGAACAGACATCATGATGCAGGCAGACTACAGGTAGAACAGACATCATGATGCAGGCAGACTACAGGTAGAACAGATGTCAAGATGCTGGCAGAACATGTTGAGCGTGACAACAATGTGTGTGTTTGTGTGTATGTGTGTGTGTGCACATGTGCGTTTGTGTGAGAGTATATTGAGTTGCAGCCTCCCCCCTTACTTTGTCGGGCCATGGCCTCTGCAAGGTGTCGAAAGCGTTCCACAGGAAAGCTGGTCCATGTTGACTCCAATGCTTCCCACAGTTGTGTCAAGTTGGCTGCATGTCCTTTTGGTGGTGGACCATTCTTGATACACACAGAAAACAGCTGAGTGTGAAGAACCCAGAAGCGTTGCAATTCTTGACACAAACCGGTGTGCCTGTCACCTACTACCATACTCCATTCAAAGGCACTTACATTTTCTGTCTTGCCCATTCACTCTCTGAATGGCACAGATACACAATCCATGTCTCAAGGCTTAAAAATCCTTCTTTAACCTGTCTCCTCCCCTCCCCTTCTCCTCCCCTGCAGAGTAGCCTAGTGGTTAGAGAAGTGGACTAGTAACCGAAAGGTTGCAAGTTCAAATCCCCGAGCTGACTAGGTTAAAATCTGTCGTTCTGCCTCTGAACAAGGCAGTTAACCCACTGTTCCTAGGCTGTCATTGAAAATAAGAATTTGTTCTTAACTGACTTGCCTAGTTAAATAAAGGTAAACATTTTTTATAAAAAATCTACACTAATTGAAGTGGATTTAAACAAGGGACATCAATAAGGGATCATAGCTTTCACCTGGATTCACCTGGTCAGTCTGTCATGGAAAGAGCAGGTGTTAATGTTTAGTACAGTCACGCCCTGACCATAGAGAGCCCTTGGTTCTCTATGGTGTTGTAGATCAGGGCGTGACTAGGGGGTGTTCTAGTCGATTCGTTTCTATGTTTGGGATTGAGTATGGTTCCCAATTAGAGGCAGCTGATTATCATTGTCTCTAATTGGGGATCATACGTAAGGTGTCCCTGTCCCCACCTGCTTTGTGGGATATTGTTTTGTGTATGTGAGTGTTGCACCACGTCGGTCACGTTTCGTTGTTTGTTTTCGTGTTTTTGTTGTTGTTGTTGTTGAAGTTTCACTAAATTAAAGATGTGGAACTCAAATCACGGCGCGCCTTGATCCGACCATTTCAACAAACGTGACAAGTGCACTTAGTGTATATCAAGATGATTTTCATACCAAGATAAAAGCATTGAATTACTTTGGTGCTGGATTGGTCAGTTTCAGTTTTATGCTATAAGAAGTAATGCCTTTGAAACACAAATAAAAACCTGATACACTTTTGATACAGTATTTTATAACAAATTTTTTTTTTTTACTTAGCTTTCGCATAGAGACATACAATTGTTACCACAATGTTTTCCATAATAAGACTGTCCATTTCCCTTTGTAACATGGCAGCAAATACTCTGGAGAGGACCTTAAACCCGGGTTTAAATACTTTAAATAGACGTCACTACAAACACTGTGCGAACTGAAGGACATCTGGAACAGAAACATAGCAAGTACACTGTATCATCGTAAATTACAGCAGACAAAATGTCAGACATTCATGCACATATCTATCAAGAGCCTGTAGATCATAGAGAATGTAAAGACAGCAGTAAATAAGGCCATATAGTAAAGTCATATTTTCAGCAGCGATGGGAAAAGAAGAGAATCATAGAGAATGTAAAGACAGCAGTAAATAAGGCCATATAGTAAAGTCATATTTTCAGCAGCGATGGAAAAAGAAGAGAATCATAGAGAATGTAAAGACAGCAGGAAATAAGGCCATACAGTAAACTCCTATTTTCAGCAGCGATGGGAAAAGAAAAAAGAAGAAAAGATAAATAGAATCTATGACATTCTGTCCGTGTTCAAGTCACCTCAAGTGTTCTGGCCCAGAAAATACAAAAAAGGCAATTTCTTCAAGTAATGGCAATGTAATGACAGAGCAGTTCACTTTAGGGAGGAGGTGAGGAAAAACATGAACAAGGTTGTAAGCAACAAGGTCACTTTTTATATCACAAATGATGGCGCTTTGCCTTGGAAAGTTGTCATTTCTACGGTGTCCATATGAGGACTTGTGACATTTCATCTCCCGTGTGCTCTAGGAGTCGTCTTGTGTTTTGATGACGTGGAACAGAGTGACATTGAACAGCACCTGGTGTCCATTGTTCCAGCCATAGAGGGCCCTCTCCCTGGCGTTATAGGCCAGCATGGAGATGTGAAAGTACTGGTTGTGGAAAGGGATGTCTGTGTACTCATAGCTGGAGGTCTTGGTGGAGTATGAGTAGTAAACCTTAGCACCCGTCAGGTGAGAGTTGGTGATGTAGAGTGTTCCGCAGATCATAAAGGATTCCCCCGCGTTCCGTCTGGAATATTCCGTGTTCCATGTCTTCTGGAGTTCCAGGGTGTCCGGGTCCATCTGGGCGATGACGATATTTCCCGCGTTCTGATTGGTTGCGTACACCACCCACATGCCCAGTTCGTCGGCCATGACATCGATGTCGGAGTATCCTCCCCAGGAGTAGGGGTAGGTATTGTGGAAGCCGGCGGAACTCCAGAGCCCGCTGAGCCAGCACCGAGCCCGTCTCAAAAACTGTACTTCACGATGATGTTACTCTGATACTTGTTGTAGGTACAGGGATCCATTGTACGCCACGTGACCGTTTCCCTCCGCCATTTAAACGGGAGGTTGTAGGTTCGAGACACCACGTTAGCTACAAATCGTCATGGTCTTGTACTCACGGACAATCTTACTGTTGTGGTAGCTGTCCATGTACCAGACCTATGTCAAAGAAAGATGAATAGCAGGAAAGCTGATATGTATTAGACTGAACAGTGACTGAGTTAACATGCAAACATACATTTAAATATCTTTTACGGAAAGGTGATTTTTTTTCTCCATCTCTCTTATGAAATATACAGTGGCTTGCGAAAGTGTTCACCCCCTTGGTATTTTTCCTATTTTGTTGTCTTACAACTGAATTAAATATAATTTTTTTTTTGGGGGGGGGGGGTTGTATCATTGATTTACAAAACATTGCCTACCTCTTTGAAGATGCCTAAAATAATTTTTGGGGTGAAAACAAACATGGAGATGTATAACAATTCACCCCCCAAAGTCATACTTGTAGAGCCACTTTGTGCAGCAATTACAGCTGCAAAGTCTCTTGGGGTATGTCCTCTATAAGCTTGGCACATCTAGCCACTGGGATATTTGTCCATTCTTCAAGACAAAACTGCTCAGCTCTTCAAGTTGGACGGGTTCCGCTGGTGTACAGCAATCTTTAAGTCATACCACAGATTCTCAATTGGATTGAGGTCTGGGCTTTGACTAGGCCATTCCAAGACATTTACATTTCCCCTTAATCCACTCGAGTGTTGCTTTAGCAGTATGCTTAGGGTCATTGTCCTGCTGGAAGGTGAACCTCCGTCCCAGTCTCAAATCTCTGGCAGACTGCCACCACCATGCTTCACTGTGGGGATGGTGTTCTCGCGGTGATGAGAGGTGTTGGGTTTGTGCCAGACATAGCGTTTTCCTTGATGGCCAAAAAGCTCCATTTTAGTCTCATCTGACCAGAGTACCTTCTTCTGTATGTTTGGGGAGACTCCCAAATGTCTTTTGAAGAAAACCAAACGTGTTTGCTTATTTTTATCTTTAAGCCATGGCTTTTTTTCTGGCCACTCTTCCATAAAGCCCAGCTCTGTGGAGTGAACGGCTTAAAGTGGTGCTTTGCAGCTCATTCAGGGTTATCTTTGGTCTCTTTGTTGCCTCTCTGATTAATGCCCTCCTTGCCTGGTCTCTGAGTTTTGGTGGGCGGCCCTCTCTTGGTAGGTTTGTTGTGGTGCCATATTCTTTAAATTTTTTAATAATGGATTTAAATGGTGCTGTATGGGCTGTTCAAAGTTTTGGATATTTTTTTATAACCCAACCCTGATCTGTACTTCTCCACAACCTGTTTGGAGAGCTCCTTGGTCTTCATGGTGCCACCTGCTTGGTGGTGCCCCTTGCTTAGTGGTGTTAAAGACTCTGGGGGCTTTCAGAATAGATGTATATATACTGAGATCATGTGACAGATCATGTGACACAGATTGCACACAGGTGGACTTTAGTTAACAAATGATGTGACTTCTGAAGGTAATTGGTTGCACCAGATCTTATTTAGGGGCTTCATAGCAAAGGAGGTGAATACATAAGCACGCACAACTTTTACATTCTTAATTTTTTTTAAACAAGTAATTTTTTCATTTCACTTCACCAATTTGGACTATTTTGTGTATGTCCATTACATGACATCCAAATAAAAATCTTTTTAAATTACAGGTTGAAATGCAACAAAATAGGAAAAATGGCAAGGGGGATGAATACTTTTGCAAGGCACTGTACCTGAACTACTTCCCAAGGCATTATGAATATAATACCTGAACGACTTCCCAAGGCATTATAAATATAATACCTGCACGACTTCCCAAGGCATTATAAATATAATACCTGAACGACTTCCCAAGACATTATAAATCTAATACAAACTGAACTGCTTCCCAAGGCATTATAAATTAATACCTGAACGACTTCCCAAACATTATAAATATAATACCTGAACGACTTCCCAAGGCATTATAAATATAATACACTGAACGACTTCCCAAGCATTATAAATATAATACCTGAACGACTTCCCAAGCATTATAAATATAATACCTGAACGACTTCCCAAGGCATTATAAATATAATACCTGAACGACTTCCCAAGGCATTATAAATATAATACCTGAACGACTTCCCAAGACATTATAAATCTAATCCTGAATGACTTCCCAACATTATAAATATAATACCTGAACGACTTCCCAAACATTATAAATATAAATACCTGAACGACTTCCCAAGACATTATAAATCTAATACCTGAACGACTTCCCAAACATTATAAATCTAATACCTGAACGACTTCCCAGCATTATAAAATATAATACCTGAACGCATTCCCAATTCATTATAAATATAATACCTGAACGACTTCCCAAGGCATTATAAATCTATATAACTGAACGACTTCCCAAGGCATTTATAAATCTATATACCTGACGACTTCCCAATTCATTATAAATATAATACCTGAACGACTTCCCAAGACATTATAAATCTAATACCTGAACGACTTCCCAAGGCATTATAAATCTAATACCTGAACGACTTCCCAAGGCATATTAAATATAATACCTGAAACGACCCCAAGACATTATAAATCTAATACCTGAACGACTTCCCAAGGCATTATAAATATAATACCTGAACGACTTCCCAATCATTATAAATATAATACCTGAACGACTTCCAACATTATAAATATAATACCTGAACGACTTCCCAAGCATTATAAATCTAATACCTGAACGACTTCCCAATTCATTATAAATATAATACCTGAACGACTTCCAAGCATTATAAATCTAATACCTGAACGACTTCCCAAGGCATTATAAATATTAATACCTGAACGACTTCCCAATTCATTATAAATATAATACCTGAACGACTTCCCATCATTATAAATATATACCTGAACAGACTTCCCAAGGCATTATAAATTTAATACCTGAACAACTTCCCAAGGCATGATTAAATATAATACCTGAACGACTTCCCAAGACATTATAAATCTAATACCTGAACGACTTCCCAAGCATATTAAATATAATACTGAACGACTTCCCAATTCATTATAAATATAATACCTGAACGACTTCCCAAGGCTATTAAATATAATACCGCACCCTGCGACTTCCCAAGGCATTATAAATTCAATACCTGACGACTTCCCAAGGATTAAGAATTAATCACCTGACGACTTCCCAAGCATTATAAATCTAATACCTGAACGACTTCCCAAGGCATTATAAATCTAATACCTGAACGACTTCCCAAGGCATTATAAATCTAATACCTGAACGACTTCCAAGGCATTATAAAACTCAATACCTGAACGACTTCCCAAGGCATTATAAATCTAATACCTGAACGACTTCCCAAGGCATTATAAATCTAATACACTGAACGACTTCCAAGAGCATTATAAATCTAATACCTGAACGACTTCCCAAAGGCATTATAAATCTAATACCCTGAACGACTTCCCAAGGCATTATAAATATAATACCTGAACGACTCGACTTCCAATTCATTATAAATTAATACCTGAAGACTTCCCAAGGATATTATAAATCTAATTACCTGAACGACTTCCCAAGGCATTATAAATATAATACTGAACGACTTCCAATTCATTATAAATATACATACCTGAAAACGACTTCCCACATTCACATTATAAATCTAATACCTGAACGACTTCCAAGGCATTATAATATAATACCGTGAACACTTCCCAATTCATTATAAATATAATACCTGAACGACTTCCCAATGCATTATAAAATATAATACCGCTGACACGGACTTACGCCTCATAGGCATTATAAACTAATACCTTGAACGACTCCTCCAAGCATTTATAATCCTCCCAATACGCTGAACGCACTTCCCAACCTTCTGATTATAACATCTCAATCGACTTGAACGCACCCTCTCCCAAGCGCATCATAAATACTCATAACCTGCGCCCTGGAGCACGACCCCATTTCATTATTAAATATAATACTGAACGAGCTCTCAACCCCGCCGCCGCCACCACACCCCCACACGCACCCCCCCGCACCAGCCCCGCCACCACCACCCCGACCACCCCCCCACCCGCCGCCCAAACACACGCAACCACCCCTCCACCACTCCCCCTCCGCCCACCCCCCCGACCACCCCCGACAGGCGCCCACCACATCACCCGCAAACCTCCCACCCCCTCCACCCTCCCACCCCGACCCGCCACCACAACACCAGCCCCCCAACCCCACCAAGCAACCCCCACGGCCCATCCTCAACCACAAAAAACCACAAACCAGGCCAGACACCAAACCGAAAAAAAACCCCCGCCCATACAACAGACACTCCGCCATCACCGCCGAAGACTACAATCTAATACCTGACGACATTCCCCAAGCATTATAAATCCTAATACACACATGAACGACGGCTTCACAAGGCATTTATTAAATATAAACCTGACGACTTCCCAAGGCATTATAAATCTAATCACCACTTAAACGTACTTCCAAGAGACACCTCATATAAAAAGATATAATACGCCTGAACGATTTTCCCAAGGCATTATAAATCTAATACTGCAACGCCTACCTGGCATGATTATAAATATAACATACACTGAACGCCACTTCTCAAGCATAGATATACCAACTGTAATACACAACTGACCCCGTACTATCCCAAGGCATTATAAATCTAATACCTGAACGACTTCCCAAGGCATTATAAATATAATACCTGAACGACTTCTCAAGGCATTATAAATGTAATACCTGAACGACCTCCCAAGGCATTATAAATATAATACCTGAACGACTTCTCAAGGCATTATAAATGTAATACCTGAACGACTACCCAAGGCATTATAAATCTAATACCTGAACCACTACACAAGGCCTCATGAATCAAAATAAATTATCCTCTGCATCAGAAAAGCTATTGAATATTCCCATCCCAGAAGCCCCTAGAAGAAAACCAACCCCATGATATTAGGTCATGACAGTCTTTGATTATTGTTATAAATCCTTCCTTAGTAGTCCGGAAACAAAACAGAGATGTTGTTTAACACCCAGAGACACACCCGCAGACAAAGCTATCACCTCCCACCTCCTCCACTCCACTCCCATCCCATAACTCACCCTGTTGTTTCTCTGAGAGGCCTGTGGGTCAGTCAACCATGCTCCAAACCGGGTGCCAGATGTCTTTATTGTTACAGGTCCAGTGATTTTCATTAATTTCCCACATGCTGTTAATAAAGAAATGCAGTGGTAAGATGTACTGTTTTTTTCCTCCTCGTCTTACTAGATTTCTCAAGCCAATTTCATGCCTGCGCCACTGTGAGAGTTTACTGAACAACGCTGTACATATTAAAACCAGGCTGGCGGAGACAAGCACACACTCAGCTCTAGGCCTCAGGCAGTCATATCGGACTCAATCAATTGGCCATAGGTACTGACTGCACGTGAAAGCGGTTTGCTAATACTGCTTGTGGTATCCCACAAGTTATTGCAGAGTTATATATGAGCACATGCAGGTACAACTGATCACTCACTGGGTTTTGCCCACGCAGTCGATATTGATCTGGTTCTACTCACTGGGTTTTGCCCACGCAGTCGATATTGATCTGGTTCTACTCACTGAGTTTGCCCATGCAGTCGATACTGATCTGGTTCTACTCACTGAGTTTGTGTCACGTTCCTGACCTGTTTTCTGTTGTTTTGTATGTGTGTGATGGTCAGGGCGTGAGTTTTGGGTGGGCATTCTATGTTGTGTGTTTCTATGTTGGTTTAGGGTTGCCTGGTATGGCTCTTAATTAGAGGCAGGTGTTTTGCGTTCCTCTAATTAAGAGTCATATTTAGGTAGGTTGTTTCCTGTGTCAGTGTTTGGACCACACAGGACTGTTTTGAGGTATGTCACGTTTGTTGTTTTGTAGTTTGTAGTGTTTTCTTGTTATTTACATTAAACATGTACAATTACCAATCCGCATCTTGGTCCGATCCATGCTCCTCCTCGTCTGAGGAGGAGAACGACTTTGACAGCCATTACAGTTTGCCCATCCAGTCGATATTGATCTGGTTCTACTCACTGAGTTTGCCCACGCAGTCGATACTGATCTGGTTCTACTCACTGAGTTTGCCCATGCAGCAGATATTGATCTGGTTCTACTCACTGAGTTTGCCCATGCAG
>NW_019943043.1:160409-185226 GCF_002910315.2 Salvelinus sp. IW2-2015 | reverse complement strand
GTCCATCTTCTGTCTCTGGTCTGTCTCTGTGTCCATTCTGTCTCTGTGTCTGTCTATGTCTCTGTGTCCATCTCTGTCCCTCTGTGTCTGTCTCTGTGTCCTGTCTCTTTGTCTTTGTGTCTGTCTATGTCTCTGTTGTCCATCTCTGGTCTCTGTGTCTGTCTATGTCTCTGTGTCCATCTCTTTCTTTGTGTCTGTCTATGGCTTCCTGTGTGTCCATCCTGCTTTGTCGTCTGTCTCTGTCTCTGTGTCCTCTCTGTCTTTTGTGTCTGTCTCTTTTCTTTGTGTCTGTCTCTGTCTCTGTGTCCATCTCTGTCTTTGTGTCTAACTTCAGGATCTGAAGAACAAGATGGTAGCTGCAGCCTCTGATCCCTGTGTTGGAACAGTACAAGACAGACGCCCAGCTCATCTCCTCCTTTAAAGAGGAAGATCAGAAACCTGTCCATGGTGCTCACCGCCATTCAGGAGGATGGGGGCATACGACTATGACGAGCTCTACCAGAGGGTCCTCAGACTGGACAGCAGGCTGCACAACTGCATGGGCAAACTCAGTGAGTAGAACCAGATCAATATCGACTGCATGGGCAAACTCAGTGAGTAGAAACCAGATCAATATCTGCTGCATGGGCAAACTCAGTGAGTAGAACCAGATCAATATCGACTGCATGGGCAAACTCAGTGAGTAGAACCAGATCAATATCGACTGCATAGGCAACATCAGTGAGTAGAACCAGATCAATATCTGCTGCATGGGCAAACCTCAGTGAGTAGACCAGATCAATATCGACTGCATGGGCAAACTCAGTGAGTAGAACCAGATCAATATCGACCTGCATGGGCAAACTCAGTGAGTAGAACCAGATCAATATCGACTGCATGGGCAAACTCAGTGAGTAGAACCAGATCAATATCGACTGCATGGGCAAACTCAGTGAGTAAGACCAGATCAATATCGACTGCATGGGCAACTCAGTGAGTAGAACCAGATCAATATCTGCTGCATGGGCAAACTCAGTGAGTAGAACCAGATCAATATCTGCTGCCATGGGCAAACTCAGTGAGTAGAACCAGATCAATATCTGCTGCATGGGCAAACTCAGTGAGTAGAACCAGATCAATATCGACTGCATGGGCAAACTCAGTGGTAGAACCAGATCAATATCGACTGCATGGGCAAACTCAGTGAGTAGAACAGATCAATATCTGCTGCATGGGCAAACTCAGTGAGTAGAACCAGATCAATATCGACTGCATGGGGAAACTCAGTGAGTAGAACCAGATCAATATCAGCTGTCATGGGCAAACTCAGTGAGTAGAACAGATCAATATCTGCTGCATGGGCAAACTCAGTGAGTAGAACCAGATCAATATCTGCTGCATGGGCAAACTCACGTGAGTAGAACCAGATCAGTTATCGACTGCGTGGGCAACTCAGTGAGTAGAACCAGATCAAATATCTGCTGCATGGGCAAACTCAGTGAGTAGAACAGATCAATATACGACTGCATGGGCAAACTCAGTGAGTAGAACAAGATCAAATATCGACTGCATGGGCAAACTCAGTGAGTAGAACCAGATCAATATCTGCTGCATGGGCAAACTCCAGTGAGTAGAACCAGATCAATATCGACTGCATGGGGAAACTCAGTGAGTAGAACCAGATCAAATATCGACTGCATGGGCAAACTCAGTGAGTAGAACCAGATCAATATCTGCTGCATGGGCAAACTCAGTGAGTAGAACCAGATCAATATCTGCTGCATGGGCAAACTCAGTGAGTAGAACCAGATCAGTATGCGACTGCGTGGGCAAACTCAGTGAGTAGAAACCAGAATCAATATCGACTGGATGGGCAAACTGTAATGGCTGTCAAAGTGTTCTCCTCCTCAGACGAGGAGGAGCATGGATCGGCCAAGATGCGGATTGGTAATTGTACATGTTTAATGTAATAACAAGAAACACTACAAACTACAAAACACAAAACGTGACATACCTCAAAACAGTCCTGTGTGGTCCAAACACTGACACAGGAAACAACCTACCTAAATATGATCTTAATTAGAGGAACGCAAAAACACCCTGCCTCTAATTAAGAGCCATACCAGGCAACCCTAACCACATAGAAACACACAACATAGAATGCCCACCCAAACTCACGCCCCTGACATCACACACATACAAAACAACAGAAAACAGGTCAGGAACGTGACAGAACCCCCCCTCAAGGTGAGAACGCGCGGGCGCACCAGCACAAAGTCCAGGGGAGGGTCTGGGTGGGCATCTGACCACGGTGGTGGCTCAGGCTCCGGACGCTGTCCCCACACCACCATAGTCACTCCCCGCTTCTGTATCCCCCTCCCAATGACCACACCTCCAACTAAAACCACCTAAATGAAGGGGCAGCACCGGGATAAGGGGCAGCACCGGGATAAGGGGCAGCACCGGGATAAGGGGCGGCAGGTCCTGGCTGAGGAACTCTGGCAGGTCCTGGCTGAAGGGACTCTGGCAGGTCCTGGCTGAGGGACTCTGGAAGGTCCGGGCTGAGGACTCTTGGCAGGTCTGGCTGAGGGACTCTGGCAGGTCCGGGCTGAGGGACTCTGGCAGTCCGGGTGAGGGACTCTGGCAGGTCCGTGCTGGAGGGACTCTGGCAGGTCCGGGCTGAGGGACTCTGGCAGGTCCGGGCTGACGGAAGTCGGCTCTGCGCGACTCGCTGCGTCGGCGAAGGCTCTGGCTGATCCGGTCTGGCGGAAGGCTCTGGCTGATCCGGTCTGGCGGGAAGGCTCTGGCTGATCCGGTCTGGCGGAAGGCTCTGGCTGATCGGTCGTGGCGGAAGGCTCTGGCTGGATCCGGTCTGGCGGAAGGCTCTAGGCGGCTCCTGTCTGGCGGATCGGCTCTACGGCTCCTGTCTGGCGGACGGCTCTGTAGGCTCATGGCAGACGGGCGGCTTTGCAGGCTCAGGGCAGACGGACAGTTCAGACGGCGTAGGGCAGACGGGCAGTTCAGACGGCGTAGGGCAGACGGCAGTCAGACGCCCTGGCAGACGGGCAGTTCAGGGCGCCGCTGGCAGACGGGCAGTTCAGGCGCGCTGGGCAGACGGGCAGTTCAGGCGCCGCTGGGCAGACGGGCAGTTCAGGCGCCGCTGGCAGACGGCAGACTCTGGCCGGCTGAGACGCACTGTAGGCTGGTGCGTGGTACCGGAACTGGAGGTACCGGGCTAAGACACGCACCTTCAGGCTAGTGCGGGGAAAACAACAGGGCACACTGGACTCTCGGGCGCACTCTAGGCCTGGTGCGTGGTACCGGAACTGGAGGTACGCGGCTGAGGGCACGCACCTCAGGCGGTGCGGGGAGAAGGAACAGTGCGTACAGGGCTCTGGAGACGCACAGGAGGCTTGGTGCGTGGTGCCGGAACTGGAGGCACTGGGCTGGAGACACGCACCATGGGAGAGTGTGTGGAGGAGGAACAGGGCTCTGGAGATGCACGGAAGCCTGGTGCGTGGTGTAGGCACTGGTGGTACTGAGCTGGGGTGGGAAGGTGGCGCCGGATATACCGGACCGTGAAGGAGGACACGTGCTCTTGAGCACCGAGCCTCCCCAACCTTACCAGGTTGAATGGTCCCCGTAGCCCTGCCAGTGCGGCGCGGTGGAATAGCGCGGCACTGGGCTATGCAGGCGAACGGGGACACCACCTGTAAGGCTGGTGCCATGTACGCCGGCCCGAGGAGACGTACTGGAGACCAGATACGTTGGGCCGGCTTCATGGCACTCGCTCGATGCCCAACCTAGCCCTCCCAGTGCGGCAAGGTGGAAATAGCCCGCACTGGGCTAAGCACGCGTACTGGGAGACACCGTGCGCTTTACCGCATAACACGGTGTCTGACCAGTACGACGCCCTCTCACTCCACGGCAAGCCCGGGGAGTTGGCTCAGGTATCCTACCCGGCTTCGCCACACTCCCCTTTAGGCCTCCCCCCCCAAGAAATGTTTGGGTGAGCCTCTCGGCTTCCAGCCTCTCATACGTGCTGCTCCTCATACCAGCGCTCCTGGGCCTGTGGCTGCCTCCTTCTCCTCCCGACGAGAGCGGCGATTCTCTCCCACCTTAGCCAGGGTCCTCTCCCATTGAAAATTTGCTCCCAACTCCATTCCTCCTCTCTCCATTGCTTTAGTTTCTTGCCCTCCTTCCTCAATCCGCTTGGTCCTGTTGTGGTGGGTGTTTCTGTAATGGCTGTCAAAGTCGTTTCTCCTCCTCAGACGAGGAGGAGCATGGATCGGACCAAGATGCGGATTGGTAATTGTACATGTTTAATGTTAAATAACAAGAAAACACTACAAACTACAAAACAACAAACGTGACATACCTCAAACAGTCCTGTGTGGTCCAAACACTGACACAGGAAACAACCTACCTAAATATGACTCTTAATTTAGAGGAACGCAAAACACCTGCCTCTAATTAACGAGCCATACCAGGCAACCCTAAACCAACATAGAACACACAACATAGAATGCCCACCCAAAACTCACGCCCCCTGACCATCAAACACACATCAAAACAACAGAAAACAGGTTCAGGAACGTGACAACAAACTCAGTGAGTAGAACCAGATCAGTATCGACTGCATGGGCAACTCAGTGAGTAGACCAGATCAATATCGACTGCGTGGGCAAAACCCAGTGAGTAGAACCAGATCAATATCGACTGCGTGGGCAAAACCCCAGTGAGTGATCAGTTGTACCTGCAATGTGCTCATATATAAACTCTGCAATACTTGTGGGATACCACAAGCAGTATTAGCAAACCGCTTTCACGTGCAGTCAGTACCTATGGCCAATGATTGAGTCCGATATGACTGCCTGAGGCCCTAGAGCTGAGTGTTGTGCTTGTTCCGCAGCCTGGTTTTAATATGTACAGCGTTGTTCAGTAAACTCTCACAGTGGCGCAGCGCGATGAATTGGCTTGAGAAATCTAGTAAGACGAGGAGGAAAAAACAGTACATCTTACAACTGCATTTTTTATTAACAGCATGTGGGAAATTAATGAAAATCACTGGACCTGTAAATAAAAGACATCTGGCACCCGGTTGGAGGCATGGTTGACTGACCCACAGGCCTCTCAGAGAAACAACAGGGTGAGTTATGGGATGGGGAGTGGAGTGGAGGAGTGGGAGGTGATAGCTTTGTCTGCGGGTGTGTCTGGTGTTAACAACATCTCTGTTTTGTTTCCGGATCTACTAAGGAAGGATTTAATCAATAATCAAAGACTGTCATGACCTAATATCATGGGGTTGGTTTTCTTCTAGTGGCTTCTGGGATGGAATATTCAAGTAGCTTTTCTGATGCAGAGGATAATTTATTTTGATTCATGAGGCCTTGTGTAGTGGTTCAGGTATAGATTTATAATGCTTGGTAGTCGTTCAGGTATTAATTTATAATGCCTTGAGAAGTCGTTCAGGTATTATATTTATAATGCCTTGGGAGGTCGTTCAGGTATTACATTTATAATGCCTTGGAAGTCGTTTCAGGTATTATATTTATAATGCCTTGGGAAGTCCGTTTCAGGTATTAGATTTATAATGCCTTGGGAAGTCGTTCAGGTATTAATTTATAATGCCTTTGAGAAGTCGTTCAGGGATCTATATTTATAATGCCTTAGGAAGTCGTTCAGGTATTAGATTTATAATGCTTGGGAAGTCGTTCAGGTATTATATTTATAAGGCCTTGGGAAGTCGTTCAGGTATTAGATTTATAATGCCTTGGGAAGTCCGTACAGGTATTATATTTATAATGCCTTGTGAATCGTTCAGGTATTAGATTTATAATGCCTTGGAAGTCGTTCAGTATTATAGTTTATAATGCCTTGAGAAGTCCGTTCAGGTATTATATTTTATAATGAATTGGGAAGTCGTTCAGGTATTATATTTATAATGCCTTGGGCGGAAGTCGTTCAGGTATTAGATTTATATATGAATTGGAAGTCGTTCAGGTATTAGATTTATAATGCCTTGGGAAGTCGTTCAGGTATTAGATTATAATGAATTGGGAAGTCGTTCAGGTATTATATTTATAATGCAATTGGGAAGTCGTTCAGGTATTATATTTATAGATGAATTTGGGGAAGTCGTTCAGGTATTATATTTATAATGCCCTTGGGAAGTCGCGTTCAGGTATTAGATTTTATAATGAATTGGGAAGTCGTTCAGGTATTATTTTATAATGAATTGGGAAGTCGTTCAGCGTATTATATTTATAATGCCTTGGGAAGTCGTTCAGGTATTAGATTTATAATGCCTTGGGAAGTCGTTCATGTATTAGATTTATAATGAATTGGGAAGTGTCGTTCAGGTATTATATTTATAATGCCTTGGAAGTCGTTCAGGTATTAGATTTATAATCTTTGGGAAGTCGTTCAGGTATTAGATTTAAATGCCTTGGGAAAGTCGTGTTCAGGTATTAGATTTATTAAGCCTTGGGAGTCGTTCAGGTATTAATTTATAATGCCTTGGGAAGTCGTTCAGGTAATAGATTTATAATGCCTTGGAAGTCGTTCAAGCGTATTTAGATTTATAATGCCTTGGAAGTCGTTCAGGTTATTAGATTTTATAATGCCTTGGAAGTCGTCCAGGTATTAATTTATAATGCCTTGGGAAGTCGTTCAGGTATTAGATTTTAATAATCCCTTGCGGAGTCGTCAGTAGGTATTATATT
This sequence comes from Salvelinus sp. IW2-2015, assembly GCF_002910315.2. Lineage (NCBI taxonomy): Eukaryota > Metazoa > Chordata > Actinopteri > Salmoniformes > Salmonidae > Salvelinus > Salvelinus sp. IW2-2015. The sequence continues at coordinate 178,522 of NW_019943043.1, read as the reverse complement.
TAATAATGCCTTGGAGAAGTCGTTCAGGTATTATATTTAATAGCCTTGGAAGTCGTTCAGGTATTATATTTATATGATTGGAAGTCGTTCAGGTATTATATTTAATTATGCCTTGGGAAGTCGTTCAGGTATTAGATTTATAATGTCATTGGAAGTCCGTTCAGCGTATTATTAATATGCCTTGGGAAAGATTTTGTTCAGTAAGTATTATTAAAAATTTATAAATCCATGCCTTTGGGAAAATACTGTTCAAGAAGTATTAAATATTTATACTGAAAAAATAGAATTGGAAGAAAGAACGAAAGATCGTTCAGGTATATAATATTCTATACATGAATCTTGGGTCAACGCCTCGGATATTTCAGTCAGAATTTTTTTAAAAATAATAACCCTGAACCCGACTTTGTATTTTTTATTATTATATTATGACTTTTTGGGATAGTTTTTCGTTCAGTCCCGCTATCTAAGAAGATTCATAATACGTCTTCGGAGTTATTAAAGAATTAATAATCGTTTTTCACCCCTAATACCTTGAAGCGACCCTTGTATTATTATTTTTAATCAATCCCGCAAATTGGGAAGAAGGTCCGGGCTTCCAGATTTTTTGTATTAAATAGAAATCTTAAATGCCAATTGGGTGCATTAATAAAGAAATCGTGTTCAGACCCTGTATAGAATGATAATATTAATACTAGACAGCTGAATTGGGAAGTTTTCCCAAATTTCTTTCCAGATGATAAAATTAATAATAATTTATACATATGAAAACTTCGAGCGTTTAATCCCAAATTTAAATTTTATAAATCAGTTCAGGTATTAATATATTATTATATAAAACCCTATGAAAAAAAAAAAGTGACTTCCCCAAGGGCCAATTTAAATTATATGAGGAAGTCGCTTCCCAGTGAAAAAAAAAAAGATAATAAATATATCAAATAGAAAACATTATATTTAATGTTCCTTTGCCGGAAGCAAATAGTCGCATATCAGTTGTAATTAAATATATTAATATGCCTTTGGGAAGTCGTATACAGTAATTATATAGATTTTACTACTATAAGAACTATGGGAAAAATCCGTAACTGCAGGTAACTTTAGATCACTCTCCCTCCACAAGGATAATAGTGCTTATAGAATGATAGTTTTAAATCTCGTTTTTACACAGTACCCTGGTATATAAATTATAAGAATAAGATGCAGAAAACTTTTTTTCCCGGCGCCACCAAAGAGCATATTAATACATGTTAGTATACAAAGTATTTAGATATTACCTCAATTGGCCTATAGGGAAGGATCCGTCTCCACTAGGTTTTCAGACTTATAATGCCCTTGGGAAGCTCGTTCCAGCCGTATTAATAAATTTTTCATATGAAAATTGGGAAGTCGATTCATAGATATATAATTATTTATAAAATTGCCTTTGAGGGTGAAGAAATTAATCTGTTCAGGTAATAGTATAATTATAAATGTCTTAGGGAAGTCCGATTCAAGAATACCGGTATTCATGATTGTAATAATAAGTATTCGCGAGAACCACCGTTTCCCCGATACAAAGGCCAAGTAATTAAATAATTAATATTATTAAAAAAATAATGATTATGGAATGAAACTCCTTTTATAAACCGGAACCTGTTTATTTTTTTTTTTAGATTTTCCCTATCCCCAAAGGGCCAAATAGTCTTTTAGGGAAAAGAATTATATCAATATTACCTTCAGGTATTTGTTATGGTAACTAGAACTGTACTTGGGACCATGCTCCTTCAGCCGTATCTATATTTTAATGCCAGGCCCCTTGGGAAGATCGTTTAGTATACATCCCTATACCTGAGAAAATGTATTAACTTTGATCATTTACCCCTCAAGGGCCGCTTGGAACGAATTCGTAATCAGTCGTATATATATTTTATATCATGATGAACCGCACCGACCCCTTTGTTGTTGTGTAGCCCAACGCCAAAAGGTCCAGATTCATGTATTCAGTGTTTTAAATTATAATCCCTTATATTAATGACACCATGAAAACGATTAGGCGATAGTTTCGCCCCATATCGTTGTCCACGCCCCAACCCAGATATTTTTATAATAAAAATAATTTATCCATAAAATAAATAGCCCCTTTGAACGAAACCCTTTGGGGTAAGTCCTCGCTCAAGGCTCAGCCATAATCTAATAATTTATATGCATGTTCTTGTGGAAGTCCGTATCAGGTATTAGAATTATAATATGCCTTGGAAGTCGTTCAGCCGTATTATCATATTATAATAAAATGATACTTTTGGGATACGTCGTTAAATTCAGGACGTCATTCAGATTTATAATATGTCTTGTGGGAGAAAGAAAGGACTTTTCGTTCAGTGGTATTCACTCATTTATAATGGCTTCGAAATGAAGTTTTCGTGCAGGATATTTAAATTAAATTATTATAATGCCTTTTGCGGATAAGTCCGTCAGCTGTATTGTACGGTATTCATACCATGCCTTGGGAAGTAGTATCAGGGTACAGTGCTTGCAAAAGTATTCATCCCCTTGCCAATTTTTCCTATTTTTGTCATATTCAACCTGTAATTTAAACTTAATAGATTTTTATTTAGATGTCATTGTAATTGGAACATAACACAAAATAGTCCAAATTGGTGAAGTGAATGAAAAAATTACTTGTTTAAAAAAAATTAATGAATGTAAAAGTTGTGCGTTGCTTATGTATTCACCTCCTTTGCTAATTGAAAGCCCTAAATGAAGATCTGAGTGCAACCAATTAACCGGTTTCAAGAAAGTACCAACTCATTGTTAACTAAAAAGTCCACCTTGTGCATCTGGTGGCCATATGATCCTGTCACATTGATCTCAGTATATTATTCATCTATTGCTGAAAGCCCCCAGGTCTGTTAACACCCTAAGTCAAGGGGCCACCAAGCAGGTGGCACCCTATGAAAGAACCAAGAGCTCTCCAATACAGGTTTTTGTTGAGAAGTTACAGATCGAGGGTTGGTTATAAAAAAATTTATCCCAAAACTTTGAAACACGCCCAACACGCACCTATTTAAATCCCAATTATATAAAATTTAAGAATATGCGTGACGCACAACAAACCTACAAGATGAGGGCCGCCCACCAAACTCAAGAGACCCAGAGCAACGGAGGGCATTAATCAAGAAGAGGCAACAAAGAGACAAAGTAAACCCTGTAATGAGCTGCTATAGCCACCTATACTTTAAGCCGTTCCTTCTCACAGAGCTGGGCTTATATGGAAGAGTGGCCAGGTAAAAAAGCATGGCTTAAGAATAAAAATAAGGCAATCACCGTTTGGTTTTCTTCAAAAGGACCATTTTTGGGAAGTCTCATCCAAACCATACAGAAGATTAGGTACTCTGGTCAGATGAGAACTTAAAATGGAGCGTATTTTGGGGCCATACAATGGATACGCTAATGTCTGGCAGCAAAACACTCAACACCTCTCATCACCGCGATGAACTTACCATCCCCACATGTGAAGTCATGGTATGGCATGTCTGCCAGATGATTTGACGACTGGGGACGGAGGTATCCACCTTCCAGCAGTTTTACAAGCTGACCCTAAGCAGTACTGCTAAAAGCAGGACACTACGAGTGGGTAAGGGGGAAATGTAATGTTCTTGGAATGGGCCAGGTTTTCCAAAAAAGGCCCCCCAAAAAAAAACAAACTTTGTTGTTTCGTTTGTGTTTGCTTTTGTGTATGTTTGCTGTTTTTTATTGTTATAGTGTGAGGGTTGACGATACCAAGTTAGCCCCTCTGTCGTACTGTAGGATAGAATGAGTTACGGTCTATGTTTCTTTCTGTTTTTGTGTAGGCTTTCTGTGATTATTGAGGACGTGATCCTAGAAATACTGTCGTCCTAGAAGTTTTTCGCGCCGGGTCTGATGAATGAATAAACAGGGACAAGTGGCTTCGAGTCAATGGTCGGGAGATATGTTATTTTTATGGTTTTTGTTTTTTGGTGTCGGTTGTTGTTTTTGTTGGTGGTAAGGGTGTTTTGCGGGGTTCGCCGGGGGTTATTTTTTTTATTTTTGGTTTTGTTCCGTGCAGGGCCTTGTTGGTTTTCTTCGGTTTGGCATGGTTTTTTTTTTCTTGTTTCGTGTTTTTGTTTGTTTTTGGCCGGTTAGTGTTGGGTTGTTGTTTTTGTGAACCTAATCCAATTGAGAAATCGTGGTATTGACTTTAAGATTGCTGTATCACCAGCGGAACCCGTCCAACTTTGAAGGAGCTGGAGCAAGTTTTGTCCTTGAAGAATGGACAAATACTCCAGTGGCTAAGATGTTGCCAGCTTATAGAGACATACCCCAAAGAGACTTGCGACTGTAAATTTGCTGGTTGCAATATAGGTGGCTTCTAATTCAAAGTTATTTTGACTTTGGGGGGGTGAATCTGTTATACACTTCTCAACTGTTTGTTTCACCTCGCAAAATTTTTATTTAGCATCTGTCAAAGTGGTTAGTGATGTTTTATTGTATAATATGAATTACCAACCCCCTCCCACGGAACAAAAAGGAGTATATTTTTAATTCCAGCAGTTGTAGAGACAACACCATAGGAAACACATACAAGGGGCGTGAACACTTCTCCCGCAAGCCACCTGTCACCTAGTCTCGCAAAAGCTTTTTGAGAGATGGAGAAGAAGAGAATTCACCTTTCCGTAGAGAGATAATTATAAAATGTATGTAATATGACATGTTAACTCAGAATCATGTTCAAAGGTTTCCTATACATTATCAGCTTTCCATGCCCTTATTTGCATCTTATCATTTAGAACATAGGCTCTGGTACAGGTGGACAGCTACACCCAACAGTATATTTTATTGTTCCGTTGGAGTAGCAAGTACCATAGGACGAACTTTGTAGCCTTAACGTGGTTGTACTTCGAACCTACAACCTCCCGTTTAACCATGGGGAGGAGGCCCGGTCACGTGGCGTACAACTGGATCCCTGTGACTACACAACAGTACTGCAAGTAACATACATCGGTGAAGTACCAAGTTTATTTGAGACCGCAGGTCGGAGTGCTGGCTCAGCGGAGACTCTGGATTCGCCCGGCTTGCACTATATCTACCTCCTACGTCTGGGACGAACTACCTCCGACCATCTGATTGTCATGCGCGCTGGAGGCTGGGAATGTGGGTGGTTCGTACGCACTCAAATCAGAACGCGGGAAGTACGTCATACGCCCAGTTCATGATGGACCCGCCGACACCCTGGGATGAGCTGGCCAGCCAGACCTGGAGCACACGGAATACCGGTCCAGACGGATAACGCGGGGAGAATCTTATAATGGATCTGCGGACACGTGCTACATCACCAACTTCACCTTGACGGGTGCTTAAAGTTTGGACACTACTACTAACTCCACCAAGACCGTCCAGCTTTTGATGGAGTAACAGACAAGAAAATCCGCTTCTTGTTTTCCACTAACCAGTTATTTTCCATTGTCCAGTGGCTCGCGCTCACTAAGTATTGACGCCCAGGGAGAGTTTGGCGCCGGTCTCATGGCTGTGGGAATTACAAGTGGTACATCCAGGCTGATCGTCAATGGTCTATCTCTGTATTTTCATCGTCGATGAAACACACGGAACGATAGACGACTCCTAGAGCACACGGGAGAGAATATTGTCACAAGTCCTCAATTAGGACACCGTTAGGGAAAATAGACAACTCAGCAAAGGCAAAAGCGCATTCAATTGTTCGTCGATACATAAAAAAGTGACCTTTGTTATAACTTACAACCTTGGTTCATTTGGGGTTGTACCCTCACCTCCTCCCTAAAAGTGAATGCTGTCTCTGCTTCTATTTACATTTGCCAAATTTTATTGGAGGGAGAATTGCTCTTTTTTTGGTTTATTTTTTCTGGGCCAGATTACAACTTGTGAGTTGTGACGTGAACACGTGACATGTAAATGTCATAGATTTTCTTATTTTATCTTTTTCTTTTTTTTTTTTCTTTTCCCATCGCTGCTGTAAAATTAGGTAGTTTTAAACTGTATGGCCTTATTCCTTGCTGTTCTTTACTATTTCTTCTATTGATTCTTCTTCTTTTTTCCATCGCTGGGCTACGAAAATATGACGCTTACAATGATGTTTCGCTATTTATTTTTTACATGCTGTTTCTCTTTATCAGTTCTCTGGGAGAGAATTCTCTTCTTTCCCATTCCGCTGCTCGAAAATATGTTGACTGGGTACTTATATTGTGCCTTTTTTTTTACTGCTGTCTTTACTTATTTTCTTAATTGAAATCACACAACAATTCCCCTAATACACGCGTCCCCCCCTCGCGGGGGGTCTCCTCGCTCTTTTCTCTCCTTTTGAGAAAATTAAGAGATAGAGAGGTGGTTTTAGTCTATGATATGTTGTTTGTTGACTATATTGTCTTGGGTCTTTTGTATTTGATTTACGATTGCATATCTAGAGTGTTTGTACTTTGCTTTAATGTTTTTGTGCCTGTTCCAGATCCTCTATTCAGGTTATCGGTTGCACATGTGTGGTTGTTATGGCGTTCTACTTAATAGTTATAGAGAGGTCCCGGGTTAAGGTCCTTCCTTCCAGAGTAACTTTGCTGCCATGTTACAAGGAAATTGTGACATGTCTTGGTATTTTTATTGGGAATAAACATCTGTGGGTAACAATTTGTTATGTCTTTCTATGCTCGAGAGCATATATAGTAAAAAAAAATTTGTTATTAAAATACTGTATCAAAAGTGTATTCAGGTTTTTATTTGTGTTTTCAAAGGCATTACTTCTTAATAGCATAAAATGAAACTGACCAATCCAAGCACCAAGTATTCAAATGCTTTTTTATCCTGTAATGAAAATCATCTTGATATACATAAAGTGCACTTGTCACGTTTGTTGAATGGTCGGATCAAGGCGCGCCGTGATTTGAGTCCACATCTTTAATTTAGTGAAACTTCAACCCACAACAACAACAAACACGAAAACAAACAACGAAACGGTGACCGACGTGGTGCACAACTCAGCATACACCAAAATCAATATCCACAAAGCAGGTGGGGACAGGGACACCTTACGTATGATCCCCCAATTAGAGACATCGATAATCAGCTGCCTCTAATTGGGACCAACTCAATCCCAAAACATCAGAAAAAGAATCGACTAGAACACCCCTAGTCACGCCTGATCTACAACACCATAGAGAACCAGGGCCTCTCTATGTCCAGGGCGTGACTGTACTAAACATTAACACCTGCTCTTTCCATGACAGACTGACGCAGGTGAAATCCAGGTGAAAGCTTTATGTCCCTTATTGATGTCCCTTGTTTAAATCCCACTTCAATTAGTGTAGAATTTTTTATAAAAAATGTTTCCTTTTATTTAACTAAGGCAAGTCAGTTAAGAACAAATTCTTATTTTCAATGACAGCCAGGAAACAGTGGGTTTTAATGCCTTGTTCCAGAGGCAGAACGACAAGATTTTAACCTAGTCAGCTCGGGGATTTGCGAACTTGCGAAACTTTCGGGTTACTAGTCCCACTTCTCTAACCAATAGGCTACTCTGCAGGGGAGGAAAAAGGGAGGAGGAGCAGGTTAAAGAAGGATTTTTCCGCCTTGAGACATGGATTGTTATCTGTGGGCCATTCAGAGAGTGAATGGGCAAGACAGAAATGTAAGTGGTCCTTTGAATGGAGTATGGTAGTAGTGCCAGGCACACCGGTTTGTGTCAGAATTGGCAACGCTTCTGGGTTCTTCACACTCAGCTGTTTTTCTGTGGTATCAAGAATGGTCCACCAACCAAAAGGACATGCAGGCCAACTTGACACCAATGTGGGAGCATTGGAGTCAACATGGACAAGCTTTCCTGTGGAACGCCTTTCGACACCTGCAGAGGCCATGGCCCGACAGTAAGGGGGGGAGGCTGCAACTCATATACTCTCACACAAACGCACATGTGCCACACACACACATACACCAAACACACACATTGTTGTCACGCTCAACATGTTCTGCCAGCATCTTGACATCTGTTCTACCTGTAGTCTGCCTGCATCAATGATGTCTTGTTCTAGCCTGTAGTCCTTGCCTGCATCATGATGTCTGTTCTACCTGTAGTCTGCACAGCATCGTGATGTCGTTCTACCTGTAGTCTGCCTGCATCACAGAGACATAGGCAGACACAGAGACAGAGATGGACACAGAGACAGACACAGAGACAGACACAGAGACAGACACAGAGACAGATATGGACACAGAGACATAGACAGACACAAAGACAGAGATGGACACAGAAACAGAGACAGACACAAAGACAGAAACAGACACAGAGACAGACACAGAGATAGAGACAGGCACAGAGACAGACAGAGACAGGCACAGACAGAGACAGGAAGAGAGGAGAAAAGAGACTATGCCATAATGGTAGAAGAGAAGAGGCCATAATGGTAGAAGGAGAAGATAGAAGTGGCCATAATGTTAGAAGGAGAAGATTGAAGAGAAGAGGCCATAATGGTAGAAGGAGAAGAGAGAAGGGAAGAGGCCATAATGGTAGAAGAGAAGAGAGAAGAGGCCATATCGGTAGAAGGAGAAGAGAGAAGAGGCCATAATGGTAGAAGGAGAAGAGAGAAGGGAAGAGGCCATAATGGTAGAAGGAGAAGAGAGAAGGGAAGAGGCCATAATGGTAGAAGGAGAAGAGAGAATGTTCTGTACTTTATTGTATTCTAGTGCTGTAATGTTTTGTACCTGGAAGTTCCTGGTTATAATGGTCTTCCTGTTGTCTTCTATCTGTCTGAGCGTGGTCTGGAGCCCTTTCATCTGATTCTCCATCTTCATGACGTACTGGAAGTCCCTCTGGGTCCGCAGGTTCAACACCTCAATGGACTGGGACATGTTCTGCACCTGGACCAGAGAATACAACTACCTCCAATATGTTCTGGACTACAGCAAACAGAAGCACATTCAATCTAGCCTAGTCGACCCAGATCTGTTTGTGTTTGGCATGACGGCCATGACCAGAGGAGTTGTCGAGACAGCACAGACCAATCTGGAACCAAGCAAAATTAAATCTACTCAACCTTCTCAAACAAGAACTGAGTTTACAGTAACCGAAAGGATGCTAGATCGAATCCCTGAGCTGACAAGGTACAAATCTGTCGTTCTGCCCCTGAACAAGGCAGTTAACCCACTGTTCCTAGGCCATCATTGTAAATAAGAATTTGTTCTTAATTGACTTGCCTAGTTAAATAAAGGTTAAAATTAAATAACAATTACACAGACTCCAAACTAACTTGAGATTTGTATGTGTAACTCAGATTGAGGTGTAACAATCCTATTCTCCCATTGACAACAAAGCATGTCTATATGGAGGTTAAAGACTGAATTACATACACACACCCCAAGGCAAGTTGGAATTCAGCCCTGTTCGAATACTGTATTTGAGCATGTCAATGCCTATTCCCCCTCAGGAGACTGAAACGATTTGGCATGGGTCCTCAGATACTCAAAAAGTTCTAAAGCTGCACCATCGAGAGCGTCTTGACTGGTTGCATCACCACTTGGTATGAGAACTGCTCGGCATCTGAGGGTAGTACGTATGGCCCAGTACATCACTGGGCACAAGCTTCCTGCCATCCAGCAACTCTCTATACCAGGCGGTACCGCTTGGAGCGCAAATTCTAGGTCCAAAACGCTCCTTAACAGCTTCTACCCCAAAGCCATTAAACTGCTGAAAAGTTAATCAAATGGCTACCTGGAAATTTTTCATTGACCCCCTTTATTGCGTTGCTGCTACTCGCTGTTTATTATCTATGCACATTGACTCGGTACCAGAACCCCCTGTACATGTATATAGCCTCATTATTGTTAATTGATTGTGTAACTTTTTTCTTGCTTTAGTTTATTTTTTATTTGAAAAAAAATGTTTCCCAAATATTTTCTTACTTAAAATTGTTTGTCTGAATTGTTGGTTAAGGGCTTGTAAGTAAGGATTTCACGGTAAGGTGTTGTATTTGGCGCAATTGACAAATTGGCGCAATTGACAAATCTCAGTCATGAGATTACCTTTGGATCCTGAGTCATGGGATTACCTTTGGATCCTGAGTCATGGGATTACCTTTGGATCCTGAGTCATGAGATTACCTTCGGATCCGGAGTCATGGGATTACTTTTGGATCCTGAGTCATGGGATTACTTTTGGATCCTGAGTCATGGGATTACTTTTGGATCCTGAGTCATGGGATTACTTNGGGATTACTTTTGGATCCTGAGTCATGGGATTACTTTTGGATCCTGAGTCATGGGATTACTTTTGGATCCTGAGTCATGGGATTACTTTTGGATCTGGCGTCATGGGATTACGCCCATTTTTCATCCCAGTCTACAAGACACTAGCAAAACCCAAGCCTACTGTACTTGATAGTAAGAGCACTCACTGCTGCCACTAGTGGCTGGACAGATGTCCAATTCCGAAGTCAATCTCGAGTGATCTGCCTGAGCTGACATGGGGGCTAATTGTGTGACTGTCAGGGAAAAACTGCTGATGCACACCAACATTTTGAAATTGCACCTAATGCTCAACAGTAAATTGAGACACTGACTGAGTTACAAAAATAAATATACAGTATATATATTTTTCATTTGGGGTGTTGGGGGCCCCCTAGCAGACACAGGGCCCTAAACTGTCGATTATGCCTGGAGCCGGCCCTGATAGAGTATATACTGTATGTGTCTGTATTGCTTTGTGTGTGACCTTCTCCAGTAGCTGGCGGAGCTGTCTTCCCTTGGCGTCTCTGGAGCAGAGGTTCTGTTCAGGTGCCACCACCGTGCAGATACACCGCCCGTCAGTATCCTGGGCTGAGCTGTACACCTGCCAACCCTCCTTAGGCCCGATGGTCTACACACACAAACAAACACACAAACAAGAAAATATCAGTGAAGGGAATCAGTAATCTGGATAAATGACGTTGGACGACAGACAACATTTTTCAATGTGAACTGGTAGCTAGATAATCATATAGCTAGTGATAGAAAGGGATAGATATGTCAAATGTTATTGTATACCGTGCCTTGAAAAAGTATTCATCCCCCTTGGCGTTTTTCCTATTTTGTTGCATTACAACCTGTAATTTAAATTGATTTTCATTTGGATTTTATGTAATGGACATATACACAAAATAGTCTGAACTGGTGAAGTGAAAAGTGGTGCGTGCATATGTATTCACCCCCTTTACTATGAAGGCCCTAAATAAAATCTGGTGCAACCAGTTACCTTCAGAAGTTACAAATTTAGGTGTACTTTATTTAAGTGTCACATGATCTGTCACATGATTTCAGTATATATACACCAGTTCTGAAAGGCCCCAGAGTCTGCAACACCACTAAGCAAGGATCACCACCAAGCAAGCGGCATCATGAAGACCAAGGAACTCTCCAAACAGGTCAGAGACAAAGTTATGGACAAAGTTATGGAGAAGTACAGATCAGGGATGGGTTATAAAAAAATATCTGAAACATTGAACATCCCACAGAGCATCATTAAATCCATAAATAAAAAATGTAAAGTATATGGCACCACAACAAACCTGCCAAGTGAGGACCACCCACCAAAACACAACGAACAGGCAAGGAGGGCATTAATCAGAGAGGCAGCAAAGAGACCAAAGATAACCCTGAAGTGGGCTGCAAAGCTCCAAAGCGGAGATTGGAGTATCTGTCCATAGGACCACTTTAAGCCGTACACTCCACAGAGCTGGGCTTTACGGAAGAGTGGCCAGAAAAAAGCCATTGCTCAAAGAAAAAAATAACCAAATACGTTTGGTGTTCGCCAAAATGCATGTGGGAGACTCCCCAAACATATTGAAGAAGGTACTCTGGTCAGATGAGACAAAAATTTAGCTTTTTGGCCATCAAGGAAAACGCTATGTCTGGTTCAAACCTAACACCTCCCATCACCCCGAGAACCCCATCCCCACATTGAAGCACGGTGGTGGCAGCATCATGCTGTGGGGATGTTTTTCATCGGCAGGGACTGGGAAACTGGTCAGAATTGAAGGAATGATGGATGGCGCTAAATACAGGGAAATTCTTGAGGGAAACCTGTTTGAGTCTTCCAGAGATTTGAGACTGGGACGAAGGTTCACCTTCCAGCAGAACAATGACCCTAAGCATACTGCTAAAGCAACACTCGAGTGGTTTAAGGGGAAACATTTAAATGTCTTGGAATGGCCTAGTCAAAGCCCAGACCTCAATCCAATTGAGAATCTGTGGTATGACTTAAATATTGCTGTACACCAGCGGAACCCATCCAACTTGAAGGAGCAGTTTTGCCATGAAACTGAAGCAGTTTTGCCTTGAAGAATGGGCAAAAATCCCAGTGGCTAGATGTGCCAAGCTTATAGAGACATACCCCAAGAGACTTGCAGCTGTAATTGCTGCAAAAGGTGGCTCTACAAAGTATTGACTTTGGGAGGGTGAATAGTTATGCTTGCTCAAGTTGACTGTGGGCTGTTTTTCATAGTTCGTGCTAGGCCCCATCGCTCCAGTGAAGGGAAATCATAATGCTACAGCATACAATGACATTCTAGACAATGGCCACATGCACAAAGTGAGGTCCATACAGACATGGTTTGTGTGGAAGAACTTAACTGGCCTGCACAGAGCTCTGTCCTCAAAACCATCAAACACCTTTGTGATGAATTGGAACGGTAACTGTGAGCCAGGCCTACTCGCCCAACATCAGTGCCCGACCTCACTAATACTCTTGTGGCTGAATGGAAGCAAGTCCCTGCAGCAATGTTCCAACATCTAGTGGAAAGCCTTCCCAGAAGAGTGGAGGCTGTTATAGCAGCAAAGGGGGGGGGACCAACTCCATATTAATGCCCATGATTTTGGAATGAGATGTTCGACAAGCAGGTGTCCACGTAGCTAGCTTCCTTATACACTACATATTCAAAAGTAAGGAAATATTTTACTTTTTTTCTAGACATATTTAACCCTTTATTTTTGCTGCCACAAAACTACAGCGCATTAGGAAAGTCCTCAGACCCCTTGACTTTTTCCACATTTTGTTACGTTACACATTTCGTTATTCAAAAATGTATTAAATTAATGTTTTTCCTCATCTATCTACACACAATATCCTATAATGACGAAGCAAAAACAGCTTTTTAGAAATGTTTGTAAATGTATAAAATATAAAAACACAAAAATACCTTATTTACGTAAGTATTCAGAGCCTTTGCAATGAGACTCGACATTGAGCTCAGGTGCATCCTGTTTCCATTTATCATCCTTGAGATGTTTCTACAACTTGATTGGAGTCCACCTGCGGTAAATTCAATTGATTGGACATGATTTGGAAAGGCACACACCTGTCTATACAAGGTTCCACAGTTGACAGTGTATGAGGAAAAACCAAGTCATGAGGTCGAAGGAATTGTCCGTAGATTTTGTCGAGGCCCAGATCCTGGGAATATATTTATTTATTCATTTCTGCTGCATTGAAGGTCCCCAAGAACATAGTGGCCTCCATCATTCTTAAATGGAAGAAGTTTGGAACCACCAAGACTCCTCCTAGAGCTGGCCGCCCGGCCAAACTGAACAATCAGGGGAGAAGGGCCTTGGTCAGGGAGGTGACCAAGAACCTGATGGTCACTCTGACAGAGCTCCAGAGTTCATCTTTGGAGATGGGAGAACCTTTCAGAAGGACAACCATCTCTGCAACACTCCACCAATCAGACACTTACGGTAGAAAGGCACATGACAGCCCACTTGGAGTTTGCCAAAAGGCACCTAAAGGACTCTGACCAGGAGAAAAAAGATTCTCTGGTCTGATGAAACCAAGATTTAACTTTTTGGCCTGAATGCCAAGCGTCACGTCTTAAGGAAACCTGAAACCATCCCTACGGTGAAGTACGGTGGTGGCAGCATCATGCTGTGGGGATGTTTTTCAGCAGCAGGGACTTGGAGACTAGTCAGGTTTGAGGGAAAGATGAACGGAGCAAAGTACAGAGAGATCCTTGATGAAAACCTCCTCCAGAGCCCTCAGAACCTCAGACTGGGGCGAAGGTTCACCATCCAACAGGACAACGACCCTAAGCACACAGTCAAGAAAACGTAGGAGGGGCTTTGAGACAAGTCTCAGAATATCCTTGAGTTGCTCAGCCAAAGCCCTGACTTGAACCCGATCAAACATCTCGCTCCCCCATCCAACTTGACAGAGCTTGAGAGGATCTGCAGGGAAAAAAGGGATAAACTCCCCAAATACTGGTGTGCCATACTTGTAGCGTCGTACCCAAGAAGACTCGAGGCTGTAATCGCTGCCTAAAGTGCTGGTGCATCAATAGACACATCTTTTTAAGGAATACAGACAAACACATTGACATGTCTGTCTTATTTTTCTCCATTCCTTTAAACGTGCAGCTCTCAGAAAACCATCCCATTAAAACATTAATCATCGGTCTGTCACTTCAGAGAGAGAGATAGAAAGAGAGAGAGAGAGAGGAGAGAGGAGAGAGAGGAGAAAGAGAGAGGGGGAGAGATGGTGAGAGAGGTGAGAGAGATTGTGAGAGAGAGGAGAGAGAGGGAGAGAGAAGAGAGCAGAGGGAGAGAGGAGAGAGAGAGGGAGAGAGGAGAGAGAGGTGAGAGAGATTGTGAGAGGAGAGTGAGGGGAGAGGAGAGGGGAGAAGAGAGGAGAGAGGAGAGAGGGAAAAGAGGGAGACAGAGAGGAGAGAGAGAGAGGAAGAAGAGAGGGGAGAGAGAGAGAGAGGAGATGGGAGAGAAGAGAGGAGAGGGGAGAGAGGACAGGGAGAGAGAGAAGAGAAAGAGAGAAGAGAGGGAGAGGAGAGAGAGAGGAGAGAGAAGAGGAGAGAGGAGAGAGGCAGGGAGGAGAGAGATGCGGGTGTGAAATAGCACCCCAGATGCTTTTGCAGGGAGTTTAAACTGTGCTGGTCCACTGAGGATGGGGCTGCAGCAGGGGTGGCTCCATGGCTCTCGTGAAAGGTATTTTGTGAGAATGATTAATGACCACTCATTGGAGTGTAATCTTCTGTGGGAAACCAATGTAGTCTTGTATCAGATCCTCCTCTATCTAACTTACAGAGAGATCTGGAACCATAGTGTACTGTGTATTGATGCAGAGAGAGATTATGTCAGTGTGTGAGACAGAAAATGCCCTAAAGTTCTCAAAATGTTGCATTCCTATTTTTTTTATCCTCTGTGGACTTTTTATGAACTGTGTCCTAACAGTGTTACTTGATGTACGTTTGAACTGGGCTAATAATATGCAAGACACTCCTGTAGCAGAGCTACCGTCAACACCTTACCGCCCACAGGAAACAAACTAACAGACAGTTCATAGTGTTGAAGAGACGAATGATTAAATAAACAACGCTCACACAACACACACACACACACACACACACACACACACCACACACACAACACACACACACACACACACACACACACACCACACACACACACACACACACACACACACACACACACACACACACACACACACACCACACACAACACACACACACACACACACTCATACACACCACACACACACACACACCACACACACATCAAAAAAATAAATGCACACGACATCAGGAGGGCTACCTCGAACGTCTGAAAATTGTTTTTAAAGAACTGAAAGATTCAAAAAGCAGCCAATCATTTCAGGTTCCGGTATGTTGGCAGCGCGGTGGGAATTCAGCGACCTACTCGGCATTACACAGCTGCGCTAAAAGATTACTGTGCTCTGTTGGAAACACTTTCATAGATAACTCTGACACATTTTTGAAACAGAAGAATGGCTCTCTCACTCCGGCCCGCATTTCAAGCTGCGTTGAACTTACGGATGATAAAGCTCAGCTCAGTAATCCATACCTTTGTACTGCTGAGTTGTCCATAATGTTGCATCAAAGTGTGCGTTATACAGGGAGGTTGCGTGACACAATGTAAGTACTATTTTAATGTCCCCCTAACTGCCGTGAATACCTCTGTTGATCCTAAGCTATTGTATTGAGTATCATGTGCCTATGAACCAGTTAGAGCTGTTTAGCACTGAGGTTGTGTGTCGTCCTACGTGGAATTCCCCTGTGTGCAGCTCAGCACCGTGTCTTTAAGCTCGCAATATATAACTCATGAGCATGTCCTACTTTGCTGGATTAAGCTTCCCCAGTAATAGCATTCAGAATCAATTCAAGCCAACGGCAGCCAGAGTGTTATGAAAATAGCCCTTAACATAAGTAGATAAGAAAGAGTTCATGGAGAGTCATATACTTGCTTGCAACATATGACATTCATCATCTCTAACTCTTGTTCTGACAGCTCAGATAATACCTTTGGATGATACAGTGGTAAGCAATAACATCTGTTAAAACATTTACCGAAAAATTACAGATAATCCAATGTCACACCTTGTAACAGCACGGTGTTGGCAGTCTATATATCAGAACCACATTCCTGTAAAGCTTAGAGGCATCTCATGGTTTAAAATATTTTAAAGTAACTATGGCTACAGGGTTTCATTCTGCCTCAACTAAAGCCCATCTCGGTGGGAAGCTGCCTATAGACCGACCAAGTGCTAACATCAGTGGTATTGGATAATATGTGTAAATGCTTGATAATATATGTGATATCAAAGAGGAGGTATTATTTTCTGGGTGATTTAAATATTGACTGGGCTTTGCAGAATCAAGCTGCATGCCGTGCAGCTCAAGGAAACAGCTTCAACTGAAAAGTGGCCTGCAGACTTAGTGCCTGCAACTGGTTTAAGGTTATCCGTATACTATCAGGATACGTTACAAACAGCAACAGGAAATGAAAACATAACATGCATTGATCATATCGTTTTATTCGCTAATG
The DNA here is from genome assembly GCF_002910315.2 of Salvelinus sp. IW2-2015. Classification (NCBI taxonomy): domain Eukaryota; kingdom Metazoa; phylum Chordata; class Actinopteri; order Salmoniformes; family Salmonidae; genus Salvelinus; species Salvelinus sp. IW2-2015. Next base: position 161,671 of record NW_019943043.1, on the reverse strand, counting down.
GTTGCAGAAATTAGCTTTAAAGTGTATCGAAGTCCATTGGATTTCGTGAATATAGTAGCCATGTCTAGGAAACAAAGTTCCCAAGGCTGGTGCCTAATTAGAGTGTATAATGAAGGTCATACAAAGATGTTTGTAGTGCGTTCTTATGGTTCGATGATAGTAAAAGAATATTTGCTGGTCCTGTGGTGTTGTTGTAGGGACCAAGCCAGATGCTGCCAACTTGCACACTTTTCGTGAAATTGCTTATCAAGTTAAGGCACACACCCTTAAGAAATTACTGTAAAAACTGTTAAATTCCCTGTGGATTGATGTGGATTGCAAAATGATTATGGTGTCGAGAAGGTAGTGATGTTGTAGATGATGCTATGTGCATAAAATAATCTGAACAGCCTAACAAAACCGATTGGCAAACGTAACTGCAACTGTGGAGTACATCATGTACTAAACTAACTAAAAATAAACTATCTATGAAACAAAACAGAATGATATAAAGATGATAGTAAAAAGCTTTGGCAGGACCTGTAAATTGACATTTTGGAAGAAACGGCAAACTAAGCTCCATACATTGCCACTGAAATGATGGCTTGTTACAGCATAAGACCAGGACGCACTAGTGTGTTCAACGTACGTATTTTAATGTGATGAGTTTTGTAAATTATAACTGGGCAAGATTAGCAAAATTTAGGCATGAATATGCGCAGCACAAACCGCCATAATTGTACTTTAATCGTAAGTGAGGTGTGGAGAGGTGGAAAACGTACTGTTGTCTAGTCAGCACTGACAAGCCAACCAGGGTCTGACAACCTGGTGGACAATACTGAGGAATAGCAGATGATATTGGCACTCTATTTGCCATGTCTTATTTAGCTTACTAGAAAAAATAGTGTGCCTCAGCCTGGTAAGGGAAGCAAAAGTCATTTCCGCTACCACCCAGGAATAGTAAAGCTTTACTTGGCTCATAGCCAACCCATCAGCCTGTTCCACCCAATTGTGTTTGCCCCGATACAATCTATTTAAGAGTAAAAATTGACAACAAACTTTCAACCACTTATATGGAAGGACATTCAACAAGCACAGCTGACTTCACAATGATTGGCTTGAGAGAATTTATGATAAAATATGTGAGGCTGTTTTGTTAGACTTAGTGTTGGCTTGCATTATCTGATCATTAATTGCTGCTGGAAAATGTATGTGTTTTGCTTTACACCCCTGCTAATATTGTGATAAAAGTTTGCCTGTCTAACAGAAAGGAGGGTGTCTTT
>NW_019943043.1:152923-160384 GCF_002910315.2 Salvelinus sp. IW2-2015 | reverse complement strand
ACATCAGGAGGGCTACCTCGGAACGTCTGAAAATTGTTTTTAAAGAACTGAAAGATTCCAAAAAGCAGCCAATCATTTCAGGTCCGGTATGTTGGGCAGCGCGTGTGAAAGATTCAGCGACCTACTGGCATTACACAGCTGGCTAAAAGATTACTGTAGCTCTGTTGGAAACACTTTCATAGATAACTCTGACACATTCTTTGAAACAGAAGATATTGGCTCCTCCACTCCGGCCACGCATTTCAAGGCTGCGTTGAGACTACGATGATCAAAGCTCAGCTCAGTTAATCCATACCTTTGTGATGCTGAGTTGTCATAATGTTGCATCAAATGTGCGTTATTACAGGGGAGTTGGCTGACACAATGTAAGTAACTTAATTAATGTCCCCCTAACTGCCCTGAATACCTCTGTTGATCCTAAAGCTATTGTATGCAGTAATCATGTGCCTATGAACCAGAGTTAGACTGTTAGCACTGAGGTGGTGTGTCCTAGTAGGAAATCCCCTGTGTGCAGCTCACCGTGCACTTTAAGCTCCAATATAAATAACATGAGCATGTCTACTTCTGATAAGCTTCCCAGTAAAGCATTAAAATCAATCAAGCAACGCAGACAAGTTATAAAAATAGCCCTTAACATAAGTAGCATAAGAAACAAGGTTCATGAAGTCAATAACTTGCTTGCAACATATGACATTCATATTCTAACTCTTTCTGAAACTCAGATAATACCTTTGATGATACAGTGGTAGCAATACATTGTTAAAACATTTACCGAAAATACAGAAATGCCAATGTCAACACCTTGTCAACACCACCGGTGTTGCAGTCTATATTCAGAACCACATTCCTGTAAAGCTTAGAGGATCTCATGTTAAATACTTTTAAAGTAATATGGCTACAGGTTCATCTGCCTCACCTAAAGCCCATTCTCGTGGGAAGCTGCTATAGACCACCAAGTGCTAACAGTCAGTATCTGGATAATATGTGTGAAATGCTTGATAATATATGTGATATCAACAGAGAGGTATATTTTCTGGGTGATTTAAATATTGACTGGCTTTCATCAAGCTGCCGCACTCAAGAAAAAGCTTCAAACTGTAAAGTGCCTGCAACTTAGTGCCTGCAACTTGGTTCAGGTTATCAGTCAACCTATCAGGATAGTTACAAACAGCACAGGAAATGAAATCATCAACATGCATTGATCATATCTTTACTAATGTTGCAGAAATTAGCTTTAAAGCTGTATCGAAGTCCATTGGATTTAGTGAATATAGTAGCCATGTCTAGGAAAACCAAAGTTCCAAAGGCTGGGCCTAATATAGTGTATAAGAGGTCATACAAGATGTTTGTAGTGATTCTTATGTTGATGATGTAAAGAATATTTGCTGGTCTGTGGTGTGTAGTGAGGAGCAACCAGATGCTGCACTTGACACTTTTATGAAATTGCTTATCCAAGTTAAGCACACACCCATTAAGAAAATTACTGTAAAAACTGTTAAATCCCTGTGGATTGATGATGGATTGAAAAATGTCTTATGGTTGAGAGGGATGAGGTAAAAGCTATGGCAAATAATTCTGACAGCACAACCGATTGGCAAACGTACTGCAAATTGAGAAATCATGTAACTAAACTAACTAAAAATAAACTATACTATGAAACAAAAACAAATGATATAAAGAATGATAGTAAAAAGCTTTGGAGGACCTTAAATGACATTTTGGGAAAAAGGCAAACTAAGCTCCATCATTCACTGAAATGATGGCTAATTTATCACAAAACAGACTGATATTGTCAACTACTTTAATTATTTTTAAAAAATGGGCAAGATTAGCAAATTTAGGCATGATATGCCAGCAACAAACGCAATAATTGTACTTTTGAATTCCGTAAAGTGAGTGTGGAAGAGGTGAAAAACGTACTGTTGTCTATCAGCAATGACAAGCCACCAGGGTCTGACAACCTGGATGGACAAATACTGAGGATAATAGCAGATGATATTGGCACTCCTATTTGCCATGTCTTCAATTTAAGCTTACTAGAAAATGTGTGCCCTCAGGCCTGGAGGGAAGCAAAAGTCATTCCGCTACCCAGGAATAGTAAAGCCCCCTTTACTGGCTCAAATAGCCAACCAATCAGCCTGTTACCAACCCAATTGTGTTTGACCAGATACAATGCTATTTTAGAGTAAACAAATTGACAACAAACTTTCAACACACTTATATGGAAGGACATTCAACAAGCACAGCACTTACACAAATGATTGGCTGAGAGAAATTTATGATAAAAATATTGTGAGGGCTGTTTTGTTAGACTTTAGTGTGGCTTTTGACATTATCGATCATAATCTGCTGCTGGAAAAAATGTATGTGTTATTGCTTTACACCCCCTGCTATATTGTAGATAAAAAGTTGCCTGTCTAACAGAACACAGAGGGTGTCCTTTAATGGAAGACTCTCCAACATAATCCAGAAAGAGTCAGGAATTCCCCAGGGCAGCTGTTTAGGCCCTTTACTTTTTTCAATATTTACTAACGACATGCCACTGGCTTTGAGTAAATCAAAAGATAAAACAGTACATCACATAACATTATTACACCACTACATATCTACAATACAAAATGTATAATACCACCATCCAACAATATTACAATGTATGTGTGTGTAGAGTGCTTGTGTCTGTACATTTGTGTGTGTCTCTTCACAGTCCACGCTTTTATAATTATAGGACAGATTGACTTCATCACTACTTGTTTTTGTATGAAGTGGTGACAAGCTGAATCCACCAGAGGTCTGTTTAAACTACTGGCACACAGCTCAGACACCCAGACTTACCCCACAAGACACGCCACCAGAGGTCTCTTCACAATCCCCAAGTCTAGAACAGACTATTGGAAGAGTACAGTACAGTACATAGAGTCATGACTACTTTGAACTTTATTTCACATCAGGTAACTGATGCAAACAGTAGAGTCAGATAAAAAAAAAAACAGGTAAAAAATACACCTTATGGAAAAGCGTGGACTGTGAAGAGACACACACAAAAATGTACAGACACAAGCTCTAGCACAAGCACTCTACACACACGTACATTGTAATATTGTTGTATGGTGGTATTATACATGTTGTATTGTAGATATGTAGTGGTGTAATAATGTTATATGATGTACTGTTTTATCTTTTGATTTACTAGTAATGCAAGGGCCTTCGGAAGAGTAACCATGGTATCAGCTAATGGGGATCCCTAATAAATACAAATACAGACACACACACACACACACACACACACACACACACACACACACACACACACACACACACACACACACACACACACACACACACACACACACACACACACACACACACACACACACACTACTGTATGACAACTGATCAATACATAAAGATGTCAGCCTGGTCTAAACTAGTCATGTCAGAATAAAGGATGCTGAACAAACAAGACAACAGAAATGGACATAACTATTCATTACATCAAATGATCAAACTGTCTCTATAAAAGCTATGAGGTACTGGGAGCAACTGAAGTGGAATGTCTGTCCTGGAATTGATGATCATGCTCCTTAAACGAGTTAACATTTCTGCTCTAATGGTGGACAAGATGAAGTCGCAGTTGCCGTGTGTGTGAGTGGGTGATTTTGAGTGTGTGTGCGTGCCTGCACAGAGCTTCGTAACTAGATAGAGACAGACATTTTAGTCAGCAGCGGTTCAACTTAACAAGCGGCGACCTCCAAACGTAACAGCAACGACAACGATAACAACAGCACCTAACGTAGCACTGGGAACAACAGAGATAGATAGACAGAGATGGAGCGAGAGATAGACAGAGATGGAGAGAGATAGACGGAGAGAGAGGAGAGTGAAGATAGTGATGTGGAGTAAAAAGAGGATGACTGTAGAAGAATGTGTGACAGTGTGCTGCGGAATTATTCACAAGGTCAGAGAAGGAAGGGATATACCACTCCTGGAAATAAATCCATTTCTCTCTCTCTCTCCAATTCAATTCAATTCAAGGGGCTTTATTGGCATGGGAAACATGTGTTAACATTGCCAAAGCAAGTGAGGAAGATAATATACAAAAGTGAAATAAACAATCAAAATTAACAGTAAAGTTTCAAAACAATAAAGACATTACAAATGCCATATTATGTATGTATACAGTGTTGTAACAATGTACAAATGGTTAAAGTACACACGGGAAAATAAATAGGCATAAATATGGGTTGTATTTACAATGGTGTTTGTTCTTCACTGGTTGCCCTTTTCTTGTGGCAACAGGTCACAAATCTTGCTGTTGTCATGGCACACTGTGGAATTTCACCCAGTAGATATGGGAGTTTATCAAAATTGGGTTTGTTTTCGAATTCTTTGTGGATCTGTGTAATCTGAGGGAAATATGTGTCTCTAATGTGGTAATACATTGAGCAGGAGGTGCAGCTCAATTTCCACCTAATTTTGTGGGCAGTGTGCACATAGGCCTTCTTCTCTGGAGAGCATTTGCATCTCTCTCTCTCTCTCTCTCTCTCTCTCTCTCTCTCTCTCTCTCTCTCTCTCTCTCTCTCTCTCTTCTCTCTCTCTCTCTCTCTCTCTCTCTCTCTCTCTCTCCTCTCTCTCTCTCTCTCTCTCTCTCTCTCTCTCTCTCTCTCTCTCTCTCTCTCTCTCTCTCTCTCTCTCTCTCTCTCTCTCTCTCTTCTCTCTCTCTCTCTCTCTCTCTCTCTCTCTCTCTCTCTCGCTCTCTCTCTCTCTCTCTCTCTCTCTCTCTCTCTCTCTCTCTCTCTATATATATATTTATATATATATATATATACACTGCTCAAAAAAAATAAAGGGAACACTTAAACAACACAATGTAACTCCAAATCAATCACACTTCTGTGAAATCAAACTGTCCACTTAGAAGCAACCACTGATTGACAATACATTTCACATGCTGTTGTGCAAATGGAATAGACAAAAGGTGGAAATTATAGGCAATTAGCCAGACACCCCCAATAAAGGAGTGATTCTGCAGGTGGTGACCACAGACCACTTCTCAGTTCCTATGCTTCCTGGCTGATGTTTTGGTCACTTTGAATGCTGGCGGTGCTCTCACTCTAGTGGTAGCATGAGACGGATCTACAACACCACACAAGTGGCTCAGGTAGTGGCAGCTCATCCAGGATGGCACATCAATGCGAGCTGTGGCAAGAAGGTTTGCTGTGTCTGTCAGCGTAGTGTCCAGAGCATGGAGCGGCTACCAGGAGATAGGCCAGTACATCAGGAGACGTGGAGGAGGCCGTAGGAGGGCAACAACCCATGCACATTTGTGGCCTGCTGGAGGTCATTTTGCAGGGCTCTGGTAGTGCTCCTCCTGCTCAAAGGCGGAGGTAGCGGTCCTGCTGCTGGGTTGTTGCCCTCCTACGGCCTCCTCCACGTCTCCTGATGTACTGGCCTGTCTCCTGGTAGCGCCTCCATGCTCTGGACACTACGCTGACAGACAGCGTAGTAGTTTACTAGGTGTTACCTTAGATTGTAAACTGTCACGGTCAAAACATATAGATTCAATGGTTGTAAAGATGGGGAGAGGACTGTCCGTAATAAAGAGATTTTTTCTGCTTTTTTGACACCACACTCCACAAAGCAAGTCCTGCAGGATCTAGTTTTGCCTTATCTTGATTCATGTCCAGCCTTGTGGTCAAGTGCTGTTAAAAAAGACCTGGTTAAGCTGCAGCTGGACCAGAACAGAGTGGCATGTCTTGCTCTTCCTTGTAGTCAGAGGGCTGATATAAATACTATGCATGCCAGTCTCTCTTGGCTAAGAGTTGAAGAGACTGACTAGATCACTTCTTCTTTTTATAAGAAACATTGATGTGCTGAAAATTCCAAATAGTTTCCATAGTCAATTTACGCACAGCTCTGACACACACAAACTTACCCCACCAGACATGCCACCAGGGGTCTTTTCATAGTCCCCAAATCCAAGAAAGCATACACTTTCAAATTGAACCTTTATTTAACTAGGGAAGTCAGTTATGAACAAATTCTTATTTACAATGATGGCCTACAAGGAAACAGTTAGTTAACTGCCTTATTCAAGGGCAGAATGACAGATTTTGACATTGTCAGCTCTGGGATTCAATCCTGCAACCTTTCAGTTACTGGCCCCACGCTCTAACCACTAAGCTACACGCTAACATTAAGCAATGCAGGTGATCAAAGCAATATAGTTTTCTCTCAGTGTCTCCCACTACAGCTATCCATATTGGTCATGCAAATAACTCGATAAAGACTCCAGTCCATTGAAGTAATATTATTGACATTAGACTTTCTTTAGATATAATCAGCTTTCCTTCCCTATGGGCGATGTTAGCTCTATGAATAATCAGCTTTACTCCCTATGGGCGATGTTAGCTCTATGAATAATCAGTCTTACATCCCTATGGGCGATGTTAGTTCTATGAATAATCAGCTTTACCTCCCTATGGGCGATGTTAGCTCTATGAATAATCAGCTTTACCTCCCTATGGGTGATGTTACTTATGATAATCCGCTTTACATCCCTATGGGCGATGTTAGTTCTATGAATAATCAGCTTTACATCCCTATGGGCGATGTTAGTTCTATGAATAATCAGCTTTCCCTCCCTATGGGCGATGTTAGCTCTACACAGTAAATCATACCACCATAGGCAGTATGTTCAGACCAGATCTATCCATCCATCCAGATCATTATTATTTTGGGGTATTTTATAAGGTTCCCCATTAGCTGTTGCAACAGCTGCAGCTACTTCTCCTGTTGTCCACACAGAACATGAAACATCACATAATACAGAACATTAATAGACAAGAACAGCTCAATGAGAGAACTTCAAACATTTAAAAACATCACACACAGCCTACATATTAATACATACACACAGAATATCTCGGTCAAATAGAGGAGAGGCGTTGTGCCATGAGGTGTTGCTTCATCTGTTTTTGAGCAATATGAGATGGAAGGGAGTTCCTTGCAATAATGGCTTTATATAACTGGGGTGGCAGGTAGCCTAGTGGTTACCTGCCACCCAGCCTCACATGTCCTCAACTGGCAGCTTCATTAAATAGTACCGCAAAACACTAGTCTCAACGTCAACAGTGAAGAGGCGACTCCGGATGCTGGCCTTCTAGGCAGAGTTCCTCTGTCCAGTGTCTGTGTTTTTTTGTCCATTTAAATTTTAAATTTTTTGGGCCAGTCTGAGATATGGCTTTTTCTTTGCAACTCTGCCTAGAAGGCCAGCATCTCGAAGTTGCCTCTTCATTGTTGACGTTGAGACTGGTGTTTTGCGGGTACTATTTAATGAAGCTGCCAGTTGAGGACTTGTGAGGCATCTGTTTCTCAAACTAGACACTCTAATGTACTTGTCCTCTTGCTCAGTTGTGCGCCGGGGCCTCCACTCCTCTTTCTATTCTGGTTAGAGCCAGTGTT
>NW_019943043.1:149737-152898 GCF_002910315.2 Salvelinus sp. IW2-2015 | reverse complement strand
TCATCCCTATGGGCGATGTTAGTTTCTATGAATAATCAGCTTTACCTCCCTATGGGCGATGTTAGCTCTATGAATAATCAGCTTTACTCCCTATGGGCGATGTTAGCTCTATGAATAATCAGCTTTACATCCTATGGGCGATGTTAGTTTATGATAATCAGCTTTACCTCCCTATGGGCGATGTTAGCTCTATGAATAATCAGCTTTACACTCCTATGGGTGATGTTAGTTCTATGAATAATCAGCTTTACTCCCTATGGGCGATGTTAGTTCTATGAATAATCAGCTTTACATCCCTATGGGCGATGTTAGTTCTATGAATAATCAGCTTTCCCTCCCTATGGGCGATGTTAGCTCTACACAGTAAATCATACCACCATAGGCAGTATGTTCAGACCAGATCTATCCATCCATCCAGATCATTATTATTTTGGGGTATTTTATAAGGTTCCCCATTAGCTGTTGCAACAGCTGCAGCTACTTCTCCTGTTGTCCACACAGAACATGAAACATCACATAATACAGAACATTAATAGACAAGAACAGCTCAATGAGAGAACTTCAAACATTTAAAAACATCACACACAGCCTACATATTAATACATACACACAGAATATCTCGGTCAAATAGAGGAGAGGCGTTGTGCCATGAGGTGTTGCTTCATCTGTTTTTGAGCAATATGAGATGGAAGGGAGTTCCTTGCAATAATGGCTCTATATAACTGGGGTGGCAGGTAGCCTAGTGGTTACCTGCCACCCAGCCTCACATGTCCTCAACTGGCAGCTTCATTAAATAGTACCCGCAAAACACTAGTCTCAACGTCAACAGTGAAGAGGCGACTCCGGGATGCTGGCCTTCTAGGCAGAGTTCCTCTGTCCAGTGTCTGTGTTCTTTTGTCCATTTAAATTTTAAATTTTTTGGGCCAGTCTGAGATATGGCTTTTTCTTTGCAACTCTGCCTAGAAGGCCAGCATCTCGAAGTTGCCTCTTCATTGTTGACGTTGAGACTGGTGTTTTGCGGGTACTATTTAATGAAGCTGCCAGTTGAGGACTTGTGAGGCATCTGTTTCTCAAACTAGACACTCTAATGTACTTGTCCTCTTGCTCAGTTGTGCGCCGGGGCCTCCCACTCCTCTTTCTATTCTGGTTAGAGCCAGTTTGCGCTGTTCTGTGAAGGGAGTAGTACACAGCATTGTACGAGACCTTCAGTTTCTTGACAATTTCTCGCAAGGAATAGCCTTAATTTCTCAGAACAAGAATAGACTGACGAGTTTCAGAAGAAAGGTCCTTGTTTCGGGCCATTTTGAGCCTGTAATCGACCAAACATCGACCGGTCCCTGGTTGTTCTTTGCTTAGTGTGCCCAGGTACAACCTCTATGTTGTGAGTGGCTACCTGGTTGATCTTGTCTCAAAGATTAAGCCATGCAAGTCTAAGTACACACGGCCGGTACAGTGCAACTGCGAATGGCTCATTAAATCAGACTCAACTAGTCTAAAGAAGGCCAGTTTTATTGCTTCTTTAATCAGGACAACAGTTTTCAGCTGTGCTAACATAATTGCAAAAGGGTTTTCTAATGATCAATTAGCCTTTCAAATTGATGTACTTGGATTAGCTAACCCAACATGCCATTGGAACACAGGAGTGACGATTGCTGATAATGAGCCTCTGTACCCCTATGTAGATATTCCATGAAAAATCAGCCGTTTCCAGCTACAATAGTCATTTACAACATCTACACTGTATTTCTGATCAATTTGATGTTTCTTTAATGGACAAAAATTTGCTTTTCTTTCAAAAACAAGGACATTTCTAATTGACCCCAAACTTTTGAATGGTAGTGTATGTGGGTGTTATCTAACACATCATTGGTTGATCAATTCCACGGCTCGTTGCTCGATTGCATTTAACTGGGCTGCAGTCAGTATGACAGAACGTTGTTCAACTTTTAAAGGCCATGTTTCACATTAGTACCCAGCCAAACAATAAAGTGTAGAGCATATAGCTATGTTTCAATCTGATATGTCACCTTTTTTTGGGGGGTGGAAATTGGAGATAAAATCGATTATATTCTGCTATGCCGCAAGTGAAGCATAAAAAGACACAAAAAGAAAAAAATTTAACATTGTCCTTGCTTGAAGTAGAAACAGGTGAACAGTTTTGGAACACTGAGTCATTGACTGCCTGGCTATACCAGGTGGCTGTGTTACGGATTTCTTTTGACAATAAGGCACCGGACTACAGCCATATTGTTTTGAACCTAGAAAAAGACAAATAGCCCGAAGCAGGCAAGAAGGAGTCGCCTGGGATTGGCCAGAAAATCATGGTAAGCTAATGTTACTGAGTGAGCATCAAGCAAGCTAGCTTGGCTACAACTGATAAAAGTCCATTTGGCTAGCTTGCTGCGTTTTTATAGCCAGACTCTGTTTTACACTTAGCTAGCTATATAATGAATTAAACTGCAATTATCATAAACCATTGTTATCTAGATAACTAGATCATTTATTAAGCAATAGAGTGGATACTTAATTTATATGGTTGTCATTTAGTTAGCTAGCTACCAAGGCTCATTATCGACATCATCCATCTTTGAAGCATTTTGGTTGCAAAATCACAGGCATCTAAACTGGCAGTTAGTTAATTAGACTACAGTCAAACAAGGAGGAGCATGATGTTGTCATGATGGAATGTCACCGATGTGAAGCTAGCCACTATACATATTAGCTTTTCGCCTTAGTAAATGTTAGTGAGATGAGAGGTGGTACAATAATATAAATAATAATTTAGCTAGCTATAAATTCACATGCATGCCATATAAATTGCCGTAGCCGTTATCACAAAATGGCATGCGCACTTTTAATCAGCTCTATTGTTGTCATTTACAGACATGAATGTGAAGTAGACAAAATTAAACACTAATCCTAAATACAGGTGCCATTTTAATTTGGTTAATCTCTGTCGTCTGATCTCTTGGAGCCTGGTGGAGATGCAACTATACTACAAGGCATGACATTTCTCTGCATCCAGGTTGCTACCAGCAGAAACACAGAGCATTCCAGGTCAGCAAGTCATAATATTATTTTTCTTTTACATTACAGGAGGCCCTGGGAGGTAGGGAGCACAGACAGAACAATGAGATATATATATATATATATATATAAAT
>NW_019943043.1:138079-148079 GCF_002910315.2 Salvelinus sp. IW2-2015 | reverse complement strand
AGCCACACCCAATGAACGGAGCAAACATATCTAAAAGTTCAGTACAAACCATTCAAGCGAACTGAAGGCACTATTGGTTTAGGGCCTAGTTTGGACAAAATCCTGCAGTACAGGTTACACTTCCAAGAACAGGGTTGCCTACCCTTGCTCTAGGGTCTTGTGGTGAAACAACGGCTGTGAAAGGTATTGGGGAAACAGCTTTCTCCCAGGGACCATATCACAACGTGTCTCAGAGTAAGGATAGCAATCTAGGATAACCTCCCCTTGCCAATATAATTGGACTCACTGTGAAGGCAAAATCCTCAAAATCAATACTGCTACTCTAAGATTCTTCCTGAATATGGGCCCCGGCATGTCAGCAATGTCACTTCCCCTGAAATGCAACAACATGAATAAGAGTTAGCTCAGTCAGTCAGTAACTTAGCTAACTAACCACTAATGTAAATGTGCAAAAACCTAATCAGACTAATTATATGAAGACAACACAGCCTATTTGCAGTGAAATTAGGAGGGGAATCTTTCAGTCAACAACACAGCAATAAACAGTGAACAAAGTAGCTTGACAAACTGTTGAATAATCTTTAGCTAGCTAGTCTTTAAAATATAGATACCAATTAATTATATCGCAAGTTATTTTCTAGAAACCTAGCTACAGTGGTGAACTCTGATGGTGGGAGTAAGCGAACGCTGGCTAGCTTTACCCCAACAGTTTCAAGATAGCTGGCTAGTTAATGGTATTTGTATCAACTTTACTAATCAGACGAATAGCTAGCAAATATATTTGATCACATATGTTCCCTTGTAGCAGCTAGCTGATCCAATTTTAGACGCATGTCACCACACTGAAAAGCTGATAATCTGAATATTCGTTGTTTTCAGCAGCGGCCAGCACACCCAAAGTCACTTATGTCAAACTAGCCACAATAACGTTTAGACACATTAGTGGAATTTGCGGTTCGCCTTCAAAATAAAAGTCCTGCATTGAAACTGATGCAAATGGTTACAAATAGTGGAATCATGCCATGTTTAGACTAGATAATGCTGAACAAGTTTGGAATGTTTTTATATAAATTCAACAAAAGACAATAATTCATTAATTTGACAAAAAATGACAAATTAGTTGAAATCGCAATGTGGATGTATTAGACTTCATAATTGCATTGGAGGCATACACTGTATGTACTGTACAGTCTAACCTATGGATTGTGGATCAATTCAAATGGGGTATCAGCCTATTCAGTGACACCCACAGAACACAACTGTAAAGAGTTTACACACATATTAGCATCGTAGCTTTTATTGCAGGACTTTGACTTTTGGGAAATCACCTCCCCCGGCAGTCCATTGTGTGCACAGTGGTGTCATTTACCAGTGTGTCATTTACCAGTGGTGTCATTTCACAGTGGTGTCATTTCCCAGTGGTGTCATTTCCCAGTGGTGTCATTTAACAGTGGTGTCATTTCCCAGTGGTGTCATTTCCCAGTGGTGTCATTTCCCAGTGGTGTCATTTCACAGTGGTGTCATTTCACAGTGGTGTCATTCCACATTGGTGTCATTTCACAGTGGTGTCATTTCCCAGTGGTGTCATTTCACAGTGGTGTCATTTCACAGTGGTGTCATTTCACAGTGGTGTCATTTCACAGTGGTGTCATTTCACAGTGGTGTCAAAGTCCTGCAATAAGAACTAACTGTGGTGTGGGGGCTGTGCTTTGGCAAAGTGGGTGGGGTTATATCCTTCCTGTTTGGCCCTGTCCGGAGGTTTCTTCTGATGGGGCCACAGTGTCTCCTGACCCCTCCTGTCTCAGCCTCCAGTATTTATGCTGCAGTAGTTAATGTGTCGGGGGGCTAGGGTCAGTTGGTTATACCTGGAGTACTTCTCCTATCTTATCCAGTGTCCTGTGTGAATTTAAGTATGAATTTAACTCTCTCTAATTCTCTCGTTCTCTCTTTCTTTCTCTCTCTCTAGGACCATACGTCACGGCAAACCGGGCATGATGACTCCTTGCTGTCCCCAGCCGCCTGGCCTTGCTGCTATTCCAGTTTCAGCTGTTTCTGCCTGCGGTTATGGAACCTACCTGTCCCAGACCTGCTGTTTTTCACTCTTAATGATCGGCTATGAAAAGCCAACTGATATTTATTCCTGATTATTTTTTGACCATGCTTGTCATTTATGAACATTTTGAAAATCTTGGCTCTCTCTAATTCTCTCTTCTCCTCTTTCTTTCTCTCTCTCGGAGGACCTGAGCCCTAGGACCATACGTCACGGCAAACCGGGCATGATGACTCCTTGCTGTCCCAGTCCACCTGGCCTTGCTGCTATTCCAGTTTCAACTGTTCTGCCTGCGGTTATGGAACGCCACCTGTCCCAGACCTGCTATTTTCAACTCTTAATGATCGGCTATGAAAAGCCAACAGAAATTATTCATGATTATTATTTGACCATGCTTGTCACTTATGAACATTTTGAACATCTTGGCATAGTTCTGTTATAATCTCCACCCGGCACAGCCAGAAGAGGACTGGCCACCCTCATAGCCTGGTTTCTTCTAGGTTTCTTCCTAGGTTTTGGCCTTTCTAGGGAGTTTTTCCTAGCCACCGTGCTTCTACACCTGCATTGCTTGCTGTTTGGGGTTTTAGGCTGGGTTTCTGTACAGCACTTCGAGATATTAGCTGATGTACGAGGGCTTATAATAAATACACTTGATTTGATTTGATTTGAATAGTCTTGCAACATCCCAGACAACTCCCATACTTAATTAAATGTTCTGGGAACTTTAAAAGAACTTAGACCAGGTGTTCTGCCAACATCCTTCCAACATTATTGGAACCTGTGCAACCTAACTTAAACATTGTGTGAATGTCATCACAACTGGACAGTTTTTGTGTTTTGGGAACCTATCTCTTGTCATATACCACAATGTTCCCACAACCTAAGAAACATTGTGGGAACCTTAAGAACAGACAAACTGTGTTTGGGAACGTTATTGTAACGTCAGCTGAATGCTTTTTTGAACCCTAAAAAAATTGCAGAATCATCCGCACAACTGAACAGTTTTAGTTTTTTGGTACCATGCCTTTTGTGATGTCCCCATAATGTTCTCACCAGACTGTTCCCACAAACTAATGAAACATTTTGGAATCTTTAAAGAACAGATTAAATGTTTTCTTGGAACTTCCTTGCAACATCAAGCAAATGTTTTATGCAAACATTCTATAATCATCAGCATGACTTGATAGTTTTTGTGTTATGATAAATTTGCTGCGACCTAACGAATGTTCTGGGAACGTTTACAGAACCAATTTGATTTGCTGGGCCCCTGTAACAAAATAATGCACATTTTTGTTTATTTCCGATCCATACCCGGAGCTTTGACGACAAGGACCCAGTGAAAACAACATGTATTATAAAAAATTGTTGTTTTTGTCGTCACAGTGTTGTTGTTTTTGTTTTTGTTGTCACGTCATTAGGCTTGTGATTTACTTATTCACAAGGAATTGTAAAACAGTCATGCTGACTCACAGAGAGATAGGGGTGGGAGAGAGATAGAGAGAGGACGAAGAGAGAGAGAGACAGAGCGAGAGAGAGAGAGAGAGAGAGAGAGAGGAGAGAGAAGAGAGAGAGAGAGAGATACGAGAGAGGAGAGAGGAGAGGAGAGATAACAGAGAGAGAGAGAGAGAGAGAGAGAGAGAGGAGAGAGAGAGGAGAGAGAGAGAGAGAGAGAGAGAGAGAGAGAGAGAGAGAGAGAGAGAGAGAGAGAGAGAGAGAGAGAGAGAGAGAGAGAGAGAGATCTCTATGCTCACGTTCTGACCTCTGTTCGACAGTCTCCTCATATTTAGCTTGAACGAAAGTATTTGCCAAGCCAAATCTTCTGAACTGAATGATTAATTTTCATATTAGCAAAAATAGCTGCGAGGGAATTGAAGAGAATCAATTTATGTGGAAAATATCACAGCTGTTGGCAATTGTCTCTGTCCCTTGAGTTTCACATTCGTATTCAACATCAAAGAATGTTTTTTTCTCACAATGTGGTATATAGACGAAACCAAGAGATACATTCAAGGGACAAATCACAATGGTTTGATCTTTCTAGAGCTTTAACGTACCATTTTCATCTCATTGAGCCTTAACCCAACATACTGTAAGCTGTATTTTCTCACATTTACAGATCAATTAACATTTGAAAACACAGACATAAGGAGAGCTCACAATGTGTCTGAGACACTGACAGCTGTGTGTGTGTGTGTGTGTGTGTGTGTGTGTGTGTGTGTGTGTGTGTGTGTGTGTGTGTGTGTGTGTGTGTGTGTGTGTGTGTGTGTGTGTGTGTGTGTGTGTGTGTGTGTGTGTGTGTGTGTGTGTGTGTGTGTGTGTGTGTGTGTGTGTGTGTGTGTGTGTGTGTGTGTGTGTGTGTGTGTGTGTGTGTGTGTGTGTGTGTGTGTGTGTGTGTGTGTGTGTGTGTGTACGTGTACGTGACTATATTGAGTTGCACCCCCCCACCCCTTTTTCCCTCAGAACAGCCTCAATTTGTCGGGGCATGGACTCTAATAGGTCTCTAAAGCGTTCCACAGGGATCCTGGGTCATGTTGAACCCAATGCTTCCCACAGTTGTGTCACGTTGGCTGGATGTCCTTTGGGTGGTGGACCATTCTTGATACACACTGGAAACTGTTGAGTGTGAAAACTCAGTAGCGTTGCAGTTCTTGACACAAACCCGGTGCACCTGGCACCTACTACCATACCCCGTTCAAAGGCATATTTTGTCTTGCCCATTTACCCTCTGAATGGCACCCATAAACAATTCATGTCTCAATTGTCTCAAGGCTTAAACATACTTCTTTATTTAACCTGTCAGCTCCCCTTCATCTACACTGATTGAAATAGATTTAACACGTGACATCCATGAGGGATCATAGCTTTCACCTGGATTCACCTGGTCAGTCTGTGTCATGGAGAGAGCAGGTGTCCTTAATGTTTTGTATACTCAGTGTACAGTGAGCTCGAAAAGTATTGGGACATGTTGTTGTTGTTTTTGGCTCTGTACTCCAGCACTTTGGATGTGAAATGATACAATGACTATGAGGTTAAAGTGCCGACTGTCAGCTTTAATTTGAGGGTATTTTCATCCAAATCGGGTGAACCGTTTAGAAATGACAGCAATTTTTTGTACATAGTCCCTCCATTTTAGGGGACCCAAAAGTATCGGGACAAATTCACTTTTGTGTGTATTAAATCCTAAGAGTCTATTGCCGCACCCGTGCATCAATTTAAGTAACTTAGTAAAAAATCCCCATCAAAATCCACTGTCTCAATCCACTGCATCCTCCTTCGTCGGCCTTTCGCCTCTGTGGTGGAAGGTGGCAAGGCTACGACGGTGTTAGTCACAACACGAGACATCTATATCGTCCGAACGATTTGGCCTGTAAAACTCATATGATCACTCAGGGGTCAAAGGGGAGACTCTCTCACACACACAACGATGTTCTCCGTTTTGCTCATCTGAAGGTTAACCCATACAAACGAATGGAACAACCAAACAATAAGGGGTTAAATATGTGTTCGTAAAACTAACTATTTTCTGAGCTTTCTTATGCCTCCTAGATGTAGGTGAGACAATTCAAAACCTTATTCCTTTTTTAATTTTTTTGCCATTTATGACCGTGTTATACAATGTGTTTCTATGAGCTATCGTAGTAAAGGCCAAATTCAATATTTTGTTCAAATAATAAAATAAAATAAATGTATACCTAAAGGGGGTAAACAGCTAAATGATTCATGGTATGACCATCTTTAAACAACTCCATATGTTATCTTTGTAGCACGCCCCCCCCCCCCCACAGACTTTTAGAGATGAAAGTAGTCGCAAATTTAGCATCTGATCCCATATTCCTAGAACAGAATGATTACAGCAAGCGTGTGACTCTACAGACTTATCGGAAGCATTTGCTGTTTGTTTTGGTTGTGTTTCAGATTATTGTGTGACCAATAGAAATAAAAATAATTAATTGTACAGTCATGTGGATGCTACCATGATTACGGATAGTCCTGAATGGGGGGACTGTGTACAAAAAGTGCTGTAATTTCTAAACGGTTAACCCGATATGGATGATAATACCCTCAAATTAAAGCTGACAGTCGGCACTTTAACCTCATAGTCAGTGTATCATTTCAAATCCAAAGTGCTGGAGTACAGAGCCAAAACAACAAAACACTTGTCACTGTCCCAATACTTTTAGAGCTCACTGTATGGAGGCGTATACATCATTCTCTGTGGGTGTTGTCTTCAGGGATCTACTCACACATCGGACTGTGGCAATCATCAAATTACACTGGGTTATTTAAAGATGCTAGAGCTTTGATTGACAATGGTCTGACTGTCACAATGTGGTGATCAAATGATCAGAGTACTGTAAATTGATCAAAGTACTGTAAATTGATCAAAGTACTGTAAATTGACCAAAGTACTGTACATTGATCAAAGTACTGTAAATTGATCAAAGTACTGTAAATTGATCAAAGTACTGTAAATTGACCAAAGTACTGTACATTGATCAAAGTACTGTAAATTGTGACAGTTTAAAAAAATATATATATCTAGGTCCATATCTGGTGACATATTTCAGAAAAAAGGTTTGATTGAGTAAAACTTATACAGTAGCCTAATTAACCAATAAAAAAGTTTACTTGTATAAGGTTATGAATAATACAAGCTAGGTAATGGGAATGGGAACATTACATACATCTATGTTGGGAGTAATACATAGATGTGTCTCAGTTAAAAATGAAATGTGTCCTCTAGAACATATTGATATCAGAATAGCAATTGGCTGAGATCGGGAATCGACATGAAATCGAACTCAGAAGCAGGAGACTGCACCCCGCCTGCACCCCTTGTCGTTGATTGAATGGTTTCAGCACCACTGAGTATTGAACAGCTCGACAGCGTTCCGCACCACTCCGCCCAGTCGTCCTCAATCAGACATCACCGAGTTGAGTTTCTTATTCGCTCATAGTTTCAACAGAGACGATCCACGAAGGGGATAAAACCAACTGTCACTAGTTCACCTAAAATCCAAGTCTTGAATACTTCCCCGATAGAAAATGATGTGTGAAGGTTTAGATGCGACAGAAAACGTGAAAACAGCTTCCATAGACTAAACAGATTCCCTATCAATGCCAGTATTCGTTCACTAACAACATGCTCTGGGAACGGGATGATACACTAGGAGAGCCGGTTGAGGAATTTAAGAAAAGCTAAAAACAGAAGGCTGTGGTCTTTGACTGCGTTAAAGATGTAGCCTACATAATGAAAATATCAATCAATTCGTGAGATATATGTGGGATCCTGCAATAAGCATTTTCATCACTTTAAAGTTTGCGGTGTCCAGTCCAGTGTGTCGAGGCTTAACATCCGAACGGGATCCACTGCTTGATTCTACTGTTGAGTCTACTGTTCTCTCCGAATATTCAGGAGAATCAAACGCGAGTTATGCCAACATTCTCTCTAAAATCACTCTAAAACAATCATGTTCTTGCCTCACTGATAATGTGAATGGTTCATATTATTTTGAATATTTTCAGACACAGTTATTGCAGGCAACGCCAAAGAAAACGAATATCATAACATGCAATGTGTGTAGGCTAATTGAGGAGACCCATTCATTTGAGGCTATGTGAATAAAGGTGAAAATAGGTACAAAATCGCAGATCCTGAAGCAAAGACACGGAAACATGCAGAGACCTCGCGTGGAATGGCAAGACATTAGGAGGGGAAACTCACCATTGACGGATATAATCCGAAGACCGTGATTGAAAGCACCAGGTACAGGACACTCAACAGAACACGCATTCTGTCTGTCTGGAGGCAGTTACACTTTTCTCGCTTATTCACGCAGAGCCCTCGTTGCGGGACTGCGTCAGCGTCGCTGCCGGTGTAGGCTATGCCCGCCACTGTTCAGAGCGCTCCAACAGAAGAAAACGGATAGATCCACGATCATTCCCACCCACAGCTCCGTGGACTCTGGCGTGAAGCCAATACAGAAAGTGCTGCCTGGTCTGATTAAAACTGACACCATAGATAAAAGTTTCTGCCAGGGGACGAGACAGACCTACGAGACTATAGGGGAGTCACGCAACAGATGTGGCATCATGTGTTGTGTGTCCTGGGTGTTGGGCAGAAATGTTTGTCGATCAGTTCCAAGACCTGCCACTCCCCACGCAGTGCCGGGAGAAAAGGCAACAGAACTGACAACAGTTACAAACGCACACCTCCCACTGGGAAAGGATAGGATTTAGAGCTTTAATTACCAGATCACGACACCACTTGTACACATTTACATTGACACATAAAATGCGCTTTAATTGTTAACGAATAAAGGTGCGTGACAAACTGTACTGGATGTACAGTAATACACCATATTGAAATGCATGGAACCTATGAAATATGAAGTGGTAAATAATCATTTCTTGGCGTTACAATTTTTACAATGTGCCACTTCAGGATGGACATGTGCAGTGCATCAATTGACTATGCAATGCAGGGCACATGCCACACTAAGTTAACATCCATTTACTACTATGAAAACAAGCTGATATTGTTTTGAATCCCAGTCAAGCAAACCCCCGTAATTTGCAGCATTGCTGCCAGGAGTGGGATTGACAGTAGAATGACAGAAATTATAATGTGATGACTTCTTGGTGCCTACAGTACCAGGGTTAGACCTCATCTACAGAACCATAGACCTCATCTACAGTACTATAGACCTCATTACAGTACTATAGACCTCATCTACAGAACCAGGGTTAGACCTCATCTTCAAGTACCAGTGTTGGACCTATCTACAGAACATAGACCTCATCTACAGTAACCAGGGTTAGACCTCATCTACAGTACCAGGGTTAGACCTCATCTACAGAACCATAGACCTCATCTACAGTACTATAGACCTCATCTACAGAACCATAGACTCATCTACAGTACAGGGTTAGACCTCATCTACAGTACCATAGACCTCATCTACAGTACCAGGGTTAGACCTCAATCTACAGTACCAGGGTTAGACCTCATCTACAGAACCATAGACCTATCTACAGTATATAGACTCATCTACAGAACATAGACCTCATCTACACTACATAGACCTCATCTACAGTACCAGGGTTAGACTCATCTACAGAACCAAGACCTCATCTACAGTACCAGGGTTAGAACCTATCTAAGACCATAGCCTCATCTACAGTACCATAGACCTCATTACAGTACTATAGACCTCATCTACAGTACCAGGGTTAGACCTCATCTACAGTACCAGGGTTAGACCTCATCTACAGTATCCATCAGACCTCATCTACAGTACTATAGACTCATCTACAGAACCATAGACCTCATCTACAGTACTATAGACTCATCTACAGTACCATAGACCTCATCTACAGTACCAGGGTTAGACCTCATCTACAGTACCATAGACCTCATCTACAGTATATAGACCTCATCTACAGTAACTATAGACCTCATCTACAGTACCATAGACCTCATCTTACAGTACCAGGGTTAGACCTCATTACGATACCATAGACCTCATCTACAGTACGCATAGACTCATCTACAGTACCATAGACTCATCTACAGTACCAGGGTTAGACCTCATCTACAGTACAGGTTAGACCTCATCTACAGAACCATAGACCTCATCTACAGACATACCATCTACAGACCTAGACCATTTACAGAACCATAGACCTCATCTACAGAACCATAGACCTCATCTACATAGACCATAGACACCCTCATCTACAGTACCAGGGTTAGATAAGACCTCATTCTACCAGTACATCTTATGATAGACCTCATCTACAGTACCATAGACCTCATCTACAAGTACCAGGGTTAGACCTCTCATTACAGAACCATAGACCTTCCCATCTTCATTCTAAGTACTCTCCCATCAAGATCATCTACAGTAACCTAAGAGACGTCATCATTACAAGTAAACAGTAGGAACC
>NW_019943043.1:127206-138054 GCF_002910315.2 Salvelinus sp. IW2-2015 | reverse complement strand
ACCAGGCTGGAGTGCTTTGTAATAGGTTAACCAGACTCGGACCGGGTCTGTGTATTCAGGCGAGTTACCAGACTTGGTCGTGTTATGCCTATTAAGCGGTTACCAGACTGGGGTGTGTACTAGGAGCGTTACCAGACTGCGGGAAACCTGTCTTGTATAGGGTCGTTACCAGCTGCAGTGTTTGATATAGGCAGTTACCAGACTGCGGCTTTCTGTATAGGTTACCAGGACTGCGGTGTTGTATAGGGTACCAGCTGAGGTTGTATAGGAGTGAGGGTTACCAGACTGGGGTTTGTATAGGGTACCGGAGAATCTGAGGGTGTTGGTGAATAGGGTAGCCAGACTGGGTGTTGTATAGGAGTTACCAGACTGAGTTGCTATAGGGTTACCAGACTGGGTAGTTGTATAGGGTTACCAGACCTGGGTGTTGTATAGGGTTACCAGACTGGCCTGATATTGTACTAGGGTAGGGTTACCAGACTGGGTGTTCTGCTATTAGGGTTACCAGACTGGGTGTTGCTATAGGCGTTACCCAGACGGGAGGGTAGATAGGGTTACCCAGACTGGGTGTTGACTATCTAGGGTTACCACACTGTGACCCAGTGTTTGTATAGGGTTACCAGACTGGGTGTTGTATAGGGTTACCAGACTGCGGTGTTGTATCAAGGGTTACCAGACTGGGTGTTAGTATAGGCGTACCCAGACTGGGTGTTGTATAGGGTTACCAGGACTGAGTGTGTATAGGGTTACCAGACTGGGTTTGGTATAGGGTTACCAGGACTGCGTTTGTATGAGGGTTACCAGACTGCGGCTGGTGTATAGGGGTTACCAGACTGGGTGTTTGTATAGGGTTACCAGGACTGAGATGTTGATATAGGGATTACCAACTGAGTGTTGTATTGGGTTACCAGACTGAAGTGTGTATAGGGTTACCCAGACTGGGTTTTGTATAGGGTTACCAGAGCTGGGTGTTGCTATAGGCGTACCAGACTGAGTTGTTGTATAGGTTACCAGGACTGAGATGTTGTATTGGGTTTACCAGACTGAGTGTTGTATAGGGTTACAAGACTGGCGTGTTGTATAGGGTTACCAGACTGAGGTGTGTTGTATAGGGTTACCAGACTGTGGTTGGGTAGACTTTTTGTATAGGGTTACAGACTGGGTGTGTTATAGGGTTACCTAGACTGGGTGTTGTATCGAGGTGTGTTAGGGTTACCCACGACTGGGTGTTGTATAGGCGTGTACCAGAACGTTGGTAACCAGGATGTTGTATAGGGATTACCAGACTGAGTGTTGTATAGGCGTTACCAGACTGGGTTGTTGTATACAGAGGGGTTATCCAGCTTGGCGTGTTGTATAGGGTTACCAGACTGGGTGTTGATAGTAGGGTACCAGACTGGGGGTGTGTTATAGGGTTACCAGACTGGGGTGTTGTATATGCGGTTACCAGAGGGTTAGGGATTACAACTGGGTGTTGTTTATAGGGTTACCAGACTGGTGTTGTTAGGGTTAAGCTGGTTATAAGGGTTACCAGACTGGGGTTGTTGGTTATAGGGTTACCAGGACTGAGGTGTTTGTATAGGGATACCAGACTGGGTGTTGTATAGGGTTACCAGACTGGGTCGTTTTGTATAGGGTTAGGGGTACCAGACTGGGTGTTGTATTAGGGTTAGGGTTACCAGACTGGGTGTTGTATAGGGTTAGGGTACCAGACTGGGTGTGTATAGGGTTACCAGACTGGTGTTGATATAGGGTTACCAGATGGGTGTTGTTATTAGGGTTACCAGACTGGGTGTTGTATAGGGTTACAGACTGTGTTGATATTGGGTTACCAGACTGGGTGCTGTATAGGGTTACCAAGCTGGTGTTTGTATAGGGTTACCAGACTGGGTGTTGTATAGGGTTAGGTTACCAGACTGAGTTAGTTGTATAGGCGTTACCCAGACTGGGTGTTGTATATGCTGTATACCAGACTGGGTGTTGTATAGGGTTACCAGACTGGTGTTGTATAGGTTACCAGACTGGGTAGTATATACCAGACTGCCGGTGTTGTATAGGGTTACCAGACTGGGTGTTGTATAGGGTTTACCAGACTGGTGTTGTATTAGGGTTACCAGACTGGGCGTGTTGAAGGATACTGGGTGTAGGGTTACCAGACTGGGTGTTGTATAGGGTAGGGTTACCAGACTGGTGTTGTATAGGGTACCAGACTGAGTGTGTTGTATGGTTACCAGCCTGGTGTTGTATAGGGTTACCAGACTGGTGTTGTTATATAGGGTACCAGACTTGGGTGTTGTATTGGGTTAGCCAGACTGGGTGTTGTATAGGGTTACCAGACTGGTGTTGTATAGGGTTTACAGACTGGGTGTTGTATAGGGTTACCAGACTGAGGTGTTGTATTAGGGTTACCAGACTGGCGTTGTTGTATAGGGTACCAGACTGGGGGTGTGTATAGGGTTACCAGACTGGAGTGTTGTATAGGGTTACCAGACTAGTGTGTTGTATTAGGGTTACCAGACTGGGTGTTGTATAGGGTTACCAGACTGGTGTTGTATTGGGTTACCAGACTGGTGTTGTATAGGCGTTACCAGACTGGGTGTTGTATAGGGTTACCAACTGGTGTTGTATAGGAGTTACCAGACTGGGTGTTGTATAGGGTTACACTGGCGTGTGCTATAGGTTACCAGACTGGGTGTGTTATAGGGTTAACCAGACGGGGGTGTGTATAAGGGTTACCGAACTGGGGTGTTGTATAGGTACCAGGACTGAGTGTTGTATAGGGTTACCAGACTATATAGGTCCAGACGTGTTGTTATAGGGTTACCAGACTGGGTGTTGTATAGGAGTTACCAGACTGCGAGTGTTGTATTGGTTACCAGACTGGGTGTTGTATAGGTTACCAGACATGCGTGTTGTACTAGGCGTTACCAGCACTGGGTGTTGTATAGGGGGTTTACCAGACTCGGTGTTGATCGTTATAGGTTGGTAGGGTACCAGACTGGGTTGTATAGGGTTACCAACTGGGTGGTTGTATAGGGTTAACCAGGGACTGACGCGTGTTGTGATTAGGGTTAGGTTACCAGACTGAGTGTGCTATTGGGTTACCAGACTTGCGGTGTTGTATAGCGTTACAGGACCTGGGTGTTGTATAGGTTATAGGGTTACCAGACTGGGTGTTGTATAGGGTTACCAGACTGGGTGTTGTATAGGGTTACCAGATGGATATGACAGGGAGAGATCCATTTATTTTCCTTCTTATCACCGTTCTCTCTCTATCTTTCCCGTTTTGTCTTGATCCTCTTTCATCCTCCCTTTCTCTTGATCTCTCCCTTCTCGAAATGTCCACCTTCATTCTGCACACCTCACTCTGTCTCCGTTTCTCTGCTTCTGTCCCCTTCTCACACAATCTGAAAGACAGCACCTGGTTGAAACCAACTGTGTTTTTCTGTCATGTCTTCTCCACAGTTGAACACATATCAGAGGGTGTCATGTTCACCAACTAGATTTATCCTTTTTACACATAATAATAATAATGTGAATGGCCACCATCTCCTCTATACCAGGTTTCTTGTAGGATGACAATGTCTGTATTTCCAATTCATTTGATGAAGTCTGGGATCCTGCTTTTTTAGGCCAAAGGCAGATGACCTCAGACCTTTTATATTCCAGGATGAGATAGTAAAAGCTTTCTATTCCATAGTATCAAGTGTTGTTTTTGTGTGGTTTAGGCCCGGACCATCACAGTAGGTGTGAGCAGAGCATGTTGAGCATCTGATACATACCTGTTAGGTCGCAGGATGGGGCTTGGCTGGGTGTATTAGTGGGGGTTGGGCCTGTTGCTCTGCTCACGGCCTGGGCTTATGTGTGGTTGTCATGTTGAGGTCCTTGCTGCAGGGACGACGACGGGGGGGCAGAAGGGGCATAGAATCTGGGTGTGGCTAGGGTTTGTTTGGGGAGTGGTCGACTGGTTGGGGGGTACCCTGTCTGTGGGGGGTAACCTGTCTGTGCGGGGTGTCAGTTTCTCTGTTGCTCCTGTGTGAGGTGCTGGGGCTGCGTTTGAGAGTGATGTCCTTCAGGGTCCTGGCAAAGGTGGGGACTGCTGCCTTGTTGAGGTGGGCCTGGTCGCAAAGGCTGTTCAAGTCCAGGGTAGAGTAGTTGGCCAGGTAAACATATATACAGTATATATAGCTATTTATTTCAGTGTAATTTTTACCCATTTTTCTCCCCAATTTCGTGTTATCCAATTGGTAGTTACAGTCTTGTCCCATCGCTACAACTCCCAGAGGCGAAGGTCGAGAGCCATGCTTCCTCCGAAACACGACCCTGCCAAGCCGCACTGCTTCTTCACACACTGCTCGCTTAACCCGGAAGCCAAGCCGCTCCAATGTGTTGGAGGAAACTCCGTCCAACTGGCGACTGTGTCAGCGTGCATGCACCCGGCCTGCCACAGGAGTCGGTAGAGCAGGATGCGACAAGGACATCCCGGCCGGCTAAACCCTCCCCTAACCCAAAACAATGCTTGGCCAATTGTGCTCCGCCTCATGGGTCTTCCAGTCGTGGCCGGCTACAACACAGCCCGGGATCGAACCCAGATCTGTAGTGATGCAGTGCCTTAGACCGCTGCACCACTCGGGAGGCCCCAAACATTTGGTTTTGAGGCACAGTCCAGGGAAATACTTACATTCACCCACTGTGTGGTGGCAGGGTGTAAGTATTTTCTGTGGTTGCAGTGTGGAGATAACCATTTGTGGTTGGGGAAAGTGGAAGAGACTTCTTCAATCATCCCCTTGAGTGCTGTGTCCACACTTTCCTGCTGGGCTCTCAGTCCGGCTGTGTGTATTATGATGTGGCTGGGGGACCTTAGTTGGTCCTCTGACAGCAGTTTCAGGGCACGCCAGGTGTTCGACACCATAGTTCAGCCACTTGGTCTCTCTCTCTCTCGCTCTCTCCTGTCTCTCTCTCCCCCTCTCCTCTCTCTCACTGTCCCCTCTCTCACTCTCCTCTTCCCTTTCTCTCTCCTCTCTCTCTCTGCTTTCTCTCTCTCTCTCGCTCTCTCCTCTCTCTCACTGTCCCCTCTCTCACTCTCCTCTTCCCTTTCTCTCTCCTCTCTCTCTCTGCTTTCTCTCTCTCTCTCCCTCTCCCCTCTTTCTCTCCTCTCTCTTTCTCTCCTCTCTCTCCCCTCGCTCTCTCCCCTCTCCCTTTCCCTCTCCCCTGACTTTGGTTGCTCAGCAACATCAACTGATAGCTCACATATAACATCTTGCTACAAAGTACTTTCAAACTTATAGCGTGGGAGCATGTTTATCTAGCCAGCCACTAATTACAGACTGCTTTGTGCTTTGAGAGGTTTACCATGCACAGCAGGAGACATTAAAAGGTCAAGACAGACAATCTGTTAAAAAACATGCACTGTGATTGGGACTCAGTTGAAGGCATTCAACTGACTAGGTATCCATCCCCCTTTCCCTTTCCCCTTCTCTTACGTTCAGACAGTTGTCAGAGAGTCAGGGGAAGAAAGAGTAAGAAATTGCTGAAGGAGAGAAAGCAAGAGGTAGAGAGAGAGAGAGAGGTAGACAGAGAGAGATGTAGAGAGAGGTAGAGAGACAGTAGACGAAAGAATTAGAGAGACGAGGTAGAGAGAGAGAGTAGAGAAGAGAGACAGTAGAGAGAGAGCAGTAGAGAGAGACGTAGAGAGAGAGAGCGTAGAGAGCAGAGGTAGAGACAGTTTAGAGAGAAACACGGGTAAGAGAGAGAGAGAGAGAGAGAGAAGAGAGAAGAGAAGAGAAGACAGAGAGAGAGAGCAAGAAGAGAGAGCAGAGAGAGAGAGTAAAGCAGTGAGGTAAGCCAGTTGAAAGGAGAGATTGACAGAACCACAGGTTCATCTCTCCTTGAAACACATCGATCATCCCAGACTACATGATTTGAAGCATATTGCTCTGCTCAAACTCTCTTCAATATAATACTATTTACCTTCTAAAAACATTTTATGTTTTTGTCTTTGTCTTTTTTTCTGTCTGTCTTTGTCCTCTCTTGTCTTTTTTCTGTCTGTCTTGAAATCACTTGTCTTTTTTCTGTCGGTCTTGTCTCTCTTTGTCTTTTTTCGTCTGTCCTTTGTCTCCACTTTGTCTTTTTTCTGTCTGTCTTGTCTCTCTTTGTCTTTTTTCTGTCTGTCTTTGTTACTTTGTCTTTTCTGTCTTCTTTGTATCTCTTTGTCTTTTTTCTGTCTGTCTTGTCTCTCTTTGTGCTTTTTTCTGTCTGTCTTTGTCTTCTCTTTGTCTTTTTTCTGTCTTCTTTGGCTGCCAGTTCTATAGCTCAACTGTTCCTGCTGTTTAAATATTAGACTTTTCCGAGTGTATTTTTGTTCTGGAGTGTGGATTGGCAAGAAGTGCTATAGCTGGTAGGGCTCCACATCTTCCTAGATGGACAGAAACACATGCCAAGACTCCACATTCCTCCTGGATGACAGAACACATGCAGACTCCACATCTCCTGGATGGACAGAACACATGACAGGACTCCACATCCTCCTGGATGACAGAACACATGGCAGTATTCTGGAGGTCAGACCAACAGAGTCCCATCGCTGATGGACTATGAACACATGGCAGACTGCCACATCTACCTGGATGGGAAACATCGCACACCACCTCGATGCAGACATCCTCATCAATTCCCTGGGATGGTACAAACACAATTGACAGACTTCCACATTCACGGATGGACAGCCATGACAGGGCTCACAGTCACTGATGGACAGACATCATGACAGACTCCAACATCTCCTCGGATGGACAGAACACATGACAGACTCCACATTCTCCTGGATGTACAGAAAACATGACAGACTCCACATTTCTTCCTGGAATGACGACAGAAACACATGACAGACTCCACAGATCTCCTGGATGGACAGAACAAATGGCAGACTCCACATCGTCCTGGATTGGAACTAGTAAACGATTGACAGATCGTCCACAATCTTCCCTTGGATGTACAGAACACACTGGCATGCTTCCACACTCCTGGATGTTGACAGAACACATGGCAGACTTCCACATCTCCTGGAATGATAGAATGACGAGATCGTTGAGTACAACATGCAGACTCCACAATTCTGGATGACACAGAACACATGACAGACTCCACATCTCCTGGATGGACAGAACACATGACAGACTCCACATCTCCTGGATGGACAGAACACATGGCAGACTCCACATCTCCTGGATGGCGACGAGTCTTCACATCTCCTCCAACATGGCGACGAGACTGGGTTCTGCTGAATGTCCAGTTACACACAGCAGGAGGATATGAGCCGTATGAGGAGTCATTACCTATCTTATGGCATCTATTGTCCGCCGGCCAGCCCTCTCTCAACACTATGATACCGAACAGCACCATAACCCCCATCTAGGCTACTGTAAACAGTACTGCTGTAAGTCCCCCAATGAGACTGCCCTTCACCACAGCTTAGTAAGGGACAATGACTCTTCCTCCTTTTGTTTTCTCACTGTCTCTCTCCTTCCCTTCTTCTCTCTATGCTCTACACACACCACAATGCAAACATAGCTTTCTGTGATAAGCTGCACCTGTGGTGTTTTTAATTAGTACAACGTTCCTCTGTGTGTGTGTGTGTACGTCAGTTCCTCTGTGTGTGTGTGTGTGTGTGTGTACGTCAGTTCCTCTGTGTGTGTGTGTGTGTGTGTGTACGTCAGTTCCTCTTCACAAAAAGCCTTTTCTGCAGGAGAGAGACCAGCCACTTCTCCCAACCACCCACACAGGGTTTAAAGTAGACCTTAAACATGTCACTAAAATGTCAGATTAGTCCGTTTACGCTCACCTATTCTGTAATGGCCAATTTATCTTAACATTCTGAAGAAACCCTCCCTAGACCCAGAAGTGCTGGTCAATTACAGGCCAATATCCAACCCCCCCTTCCTCTCCAAGGTGTTGGAAAAAGTGTTTCAATCTGAACAATTTATTTTAAAAGTTTCAATCAGGTTTCCGGCTGGTCTCCTGTCTTCCTGGACTTGAGTCCAGTGATTGATGCTGTCAACCACCCCATCCTCCCGGAATGCCTCCAGGATACCAATGGACTGTCTGGACCAGCTCTGAGTTGATTCCATTCCTACCTCTAAGGCTGAGTATGTCACCAGGTGGGTCCAGGTTCCAGACCCACCACATCACCTGCGGTGTCCCACAAGGATCTGCTCTTGGACCCATCCTATTCATCCAGTACACGCTTCCTCTCGGTTGAGCCATCTCATTTCACCCAGCCGTAGGTACAAACGGCCTCAAGTCCCTTTGATGCATGTGGCTGTCTGAACACTTGCCGTGAGGAGATGATGGTATGGATGAAGCAAAAAAAGATCTTCAACTGAACAGCAGTAAAACCGAGGACCGACTTGCTGGCACCCATCAGCAGGTCCAGCACTCACCAATAAAACGCCTCACTATTGCTTGACAGAACATCCCTCTCTCCCCCTCAGTTTCCAATCTGGGTGTAAAGCTCGATTCCTCCCGGACAGCAACATCAAACAACTGTGTAAAGCATAATTCTATCACCTCAAGAACATTGCCAAACTTCGTCCCACCCTCACTCAGTCTGACGCAGAGAAGATCGACCATGCCTTTATCTCCTCAATGCTGAACTAAAACAACACAGTCTTCACCTGGATCCCTGGCAGGAGTCTCTATAACTACTACAACACAGTCTTCACCTTGACCCCTGGCAGGAGTCTCCATAACTACTACAACACAGTCTTCACCTGGATCCCTGGCAGGAGTCTCTATAACTACTACAACACAGTCTTCACCTGGAACTGGATCCTGCAGGAGGTCCTCTTAACTACTCACACACAGTCTTTCCGGCTTGGATCCCTGGCAGGAGTTCTTATAATACTTACTTACAACACAGTCTTTTCACCTGGTATCGCCTGGCAGGAGTCTCTGATATACTACTACAACACAGTCTTCACCTGGATCCTGGCAGGTAGTCTCTATAACTACTACAACACAGTCTTCACTGGATCCCTGAGGAGTCTCTATAATCTACTACAACAGCTCTTTCACCTGGATCCCTGGCAGGAGTCTCTATAACTCTACAACACAGTCTTCACCTGGATCCCTGGCAGGAGTCTCTATACATACTACAACACAGTCTTCACCTGGATCCCTGGCAGGAGTCTCTGTAACTACTACAATACCAGGTCTTCACCTGGATCCCTGGCGGAGTCTCCATAACTCTACAACACGTCTCTCACCTGGATCCCTGGCAGGTGTCTCTATAACTACTACAACACAGTCTTCACTGGATCCCTGGCAGGAGTCTTCATAACTACTACAACACAGTCTTCACCTGGATCCCTGGCAGGAGTCTCCATAATTACTACAACACAGTTCTTCACCTGGATCCCTGGCAGGAGTCTCTATAACTACTACAACACAGTCTTCACCTGGACCCCTGGTCAGGAGTCTCTGTAATACTACAACACAGTCTTCACCTGGATCCCTGGCAGGAGTTCTCTATAACTACTACAACACAGTCTTCACCTGGATCCCTGGCAGGAGTCTCCATAATACTACAACACACAGTCTTCACCTGGATCCCTGGCAGAGTCTTCATAACTACTACAACACAGTCTTACACTGGATCCCTGGCAGGAGTCTCTTTAATCTACTACAACACAGATCTACTTATTCTGGATCCTGGCAGGAGTCTTCTATAACTATCTACAACACAGTCTTCACCTGGATCCCTGGCAGGAGTCTCTATAACTACTACAACACAGTCTTCACCT
Source organism: Salvelinus sp. IW2-2015 (assembly GCF_002910315.2). Lineage (NCBI taxonomy): Eukaryota > Metazoa > Chordata > Actinopteri > Salmoniformes > Salmonidae > Salvelinus > Salvelinus sp. IW2-2015. The sequence continues at coordinate 128,254 of NW_019943043.1, read as the reverse complement.
GGATCCCCCGGCAGGAGTCTCTATAACTACTACAACCACGAGTTTCACCTGGATCCCTGGCAGGTGTCTTCATAAGCTTTCGTCATGTATCCAGAACAGCACTGCCCACGATCCTGTACGAGATTGCCAGGAAAACATGCAATCAACATCACCCATGTCCTGGAATCTCTCTTGACATGGCCTCCCGGTCTCATTCTGAATTGAATTCAAAATCCCTCCTGAGGACGTTCCAGTGTAGTCAATGTATGCCCTTCTTCTTATCTCAAATTATCTGATCACCCTCCATAACTCCAACTGGCCACCGCTTCCAGGTCAAGCCACAGCTGCTCCTTCCACACCCCAGTCAAGCCAAGCCTGCTCCTCCACACCCCCATTTTCAAGCCACAGCCTGTCTCCCTACCCCCAGTTCAAGCCACAGCGCTCCTCCACACCCCAGGCAACAGCCTGCTCCTCCAACACCCCCAGGACAACCCCCGCCCTCAGCCTCTGGAATGCCTCCCGGACCACCTGAAAGGCACCACGAAGGGCTAAAGACCTTTCTCTTTCAGGACGGCTTTCTGTTGATCGCTGTGCTCCTTGGTGTCCTTGTCCCTATAAAGTGCATACCTTTTTCTCAAGGGCTCATAGGGTCCATTTGGGATGGTGTCTGTGCTGTTGTGTCTGTGTAGGAAGTGGGTAGACAAAACAGTCCCAAAGAAGGTAGAGTAGTAGACGGTTCTCAGAATAGCTGCACATTTTTATTTAATAAAGCTAGCAGGTATTTCACAATGCGAATGAAATTAAAACATGAAAGGGACTGCAAGGCTGTGAATGCCTCAGCAGTAAATCATAATAATAATAATGTATTACGTTTGTAATAGTATTTTCTTATACAGAATCATCTCAAAGCGCATTAAATCACAAAGAAAAACCCAAAGACAAAATAGAAATTTAGACAGGGCAACTGACAACAAAGAAACATAGCTGACGCTACTAGGGAATAGGGTTCCATTTAGGACCCACATGTTATTTGTCTGGCTGTTGCCTACGCACTAGCGGTTAGAGTATA